>NC_055699.1:25663353-25775853 GCF_017639745.1 Melanotaenia boesemani | reverse complement strand
AGGAAAGAGGGGTCAACCAGCAGCAGAACTAATCCAGGGATTCATGCTGAGAAAGAAGAAGAGAAACACAAATGAATGACAACAATGTACAATATTTCTACATGGAGAGTAAAGTGCATCAGGGGACATCACCCAGCAGCCTCGGCCTATAGCAGCAGGACTAAAGGATGGATCAGGGTCATCAAGCCAGACCTGCTATAAGATTCATCAGGAAGGAAAGTTTGAAGATGATCTGATAGTAGAGAGGGCTCTGATACCTGAAGCCTAGCTGGGAGCTGGTTTCACAGGGAGGGGTTTAATGAACCAGCAGTAAAATGGCAGTCTGACTCCAGTTTGGATGGATGATACTTGTATTTATGTATTATTACAGGCTTTCAGTCACAAAGCCATGTTAGTGGATAAATGACCAAATGACCTCATTCCCAATTTACACAAACATAAAACATACTTTTTGACAGTATTTACACAGTATTTTGTTCTCCATTCACACACTGGGTTCACTGCAGGGATGCAGTAAATATTAATAAATATTTAACCTTTTTTTAAGTAACTTTATGCACCTATTTTTAATGAGACAAAAAAATTATTAAAGGAACAATAATAACATTGTGCCAATGTTTTGAGGGAAAAAAGCAGGAGCAGATGTAGCTGCAGTTGTGGTTTTTCCTTGTTTCATTGAGCTTTTCCTTGAGCTTCTTTGACAGTTACACAAGTTCACGTTTGGATCTTAAAACCATAAAATATGCAGACATGTCCAGTATGGTCTTTGAAATTAATAAAACATGGAGGAATCGTGGTCATAGGAGTGAATGCTCATGAAACTAAAGTAAAATGCACATTTCACATGTATTTGTTATGTTAAATATTCTAATTTCTTTTTGTTTTGTGTGCAGACGGTGGGACATTCAGCATGTTAGAAACAGTGAGGTTGCGTCAAGGAGACAAGGAGGTGAAGGCTGTGAAAATGGAAAGGAGTGCTGCAAAGGGAAATGGGTACCAGAGGGAGCAGAGTGGGGGTGGGTGGAATGGGAAGAGAGGGGCAGCGTGTGCACTGGAGTGAACTGGGGCACCGAGGGAGAGTGGGAACGAAGGATGAAAAGGAAAGGGAGAGGAGGCAAAGGAGAAAAGAAGGGAGCTTTTCACAGTCACGGCATCGTGCTGCTGTCTGCCTGCAGGGAGGATTTTGGTGATTTTGTACATCTTAATGCGTGTGCGTGTTTGCGTGTGCATGTGTTTATGTGTGTGAATTAGCGTGCATGTGTGCAGTTTCAAGGTGCATGTAAATTTGCATGTCTGCGCGTGTGCAACGCTGGTTTGTCAGTGTGAGTAGAAATGAAAAGACGGCATTAATGTGCTCTGGCATCACCTTCACTCTTTCTCCCCAACCCTTCCTCGTCCACCCCCCTCACCTCTCCTACCCACCCTCCTCACCAATCTGATAAGTGGCATGCCTCACGCCGAGCCATCAGCCGATGCTGGATGTCAGCGTGACAGTTGTGCACCCCCCCATCCCTTTCCTCACCCTCCTACCCTCCATCACCCCAGGGGACCTCGTCTGCCTGCTCCTCCCTACAAATGTAAGCCCACTCATGGCTGCACAGAGAGATGTGGGAGGGCAGGGTGTCGAGTGGAAAGGAAGGCAGTGAAAGCTGGAGTGGAGGGATGCTTTCTATCCTTCAGTCTCTATTATTCTTAGGCAGTGAAGGAGCACGCTTGAATTACTGGAGCTTGTGTGTGTATGTATGCGTGTGTGTGTTTGTGTGCATTTATGCATGAGTATGCTTAGAATATGGATAACATGCCACAAAAGCATAACTGCCTTATGTGGAGGGTGAGAGCAGCGAGCCTGGTAGTATGTTTCTGCTCGTGTGGGTGTAAACAGCTGATGGACAATAAGCCTTCTTCATCGTTAGTACACTGACATCACACACACACACACATTTTCGCTGTATAACACAACCCCTCAGCCCCCTCCACGTTCCACAGCACAAACACATGCTCACATATTTTAGTAGTAAGCCACATTTGATTTGAGACAATAATTAGATGCCTTTGCATGTGGGCCCTGACATCTGCTGAATGCAATCTGAGAGAAAATGATAATTGTTCTGCTCTTCTACTGCCTCACTTTTCATAATGTCTGGGCTGAGGTATTAAAGCCAAGCACAAGGCAACGAGTTGTCTGGAGTGATGTGTGAGATGTTATAGAAAGTGGACAGCGATTGAAGCTTAAAGCTTAGTTCAGCGAAGTGGGGAAGGTTTTTCTCCTGTCCATAAGAGCAAGAATCCCCCTCTTGAGAACCTCTCTGGCACCACAGCTGGTGGGGAACTTTTGTGTTTCTGACTTTTGACCTCTTTGTGGAGAGGCTGAGAGCAAACTGTGCCATACCACACCCCCACCCACCCCCTCTTGCCATGGATAAATATTTCAGTGGGAATTTGAGAGTGAACCTTTGCAGCTTATGGCTGCTTTGCCAAGTGCAAAGTCATGCCTCAATATCATCTTCAATTGGCTGCACAGCTAAAAGAAAAATGTCACTGGGGGGCATTTTATAAGGAACAGGTCAGCTTTTTTCTTCCTCTTAGGAGAAACACAGTTCCAGAATAATTCTTCCATTCAGTCTCAGAGCCGATGGATGATCTGTTGACTTTGAAGGGGGCATTTCTGCTAGGTGAGTTCAGTGTGTGACATTCTTGTACCAAAGAGCCCCACCAGGGGGCCAAATATCAACAATGAAGTCCCCTACTGAGAAAATCCAACCAAGAGAATAAGTCAGTAAAAGAAGACGTTTAAGATGTTAATGTTAAAAAGAAAAACAGAGGTGAATCATTTAGGAAAATCTAAGATGGGATTAAGAAAAGGGAGGAGATGATGCTACAAGAATGAGAGATGGCTGGATGGTTAGAGGAGGGGGTTCTGGGTCTGGCTGCACTTCCTCTGCTTTCGGCCACTCGATGCAAATGTGATTGGGCAGCACTGGGCCTCCATCCGACAGCTCTGGAGTAATTAGGTTTAGAATGATCATACAGTGCTCTGAGATAGACCTTGAAGCCTGGGGAGTAGCGTGAAGACTACTGTGTGTGTGCGTGTGGGGGTGTGCTTGTGTGTGTGTGTGTGTGTGAGAGAGTAGAGGTGGTGTTGCACGATGGAGTTAATTGAATCTGAAATCTTGTCGGCCTGAAATGAGATCCACCAATGTCTCTCACGCTGCGTCTCGTGCAGAGGGCTGCAAACATGACTGAATTCATAAAGTGTGTTATTAAAGAGCTCAAATTAAGTGTAGCAGCGCAGTCCTCCATATTCTACCAGGCCTATGACTACTAATGATCCACCCCCAGTGGAATGTCAACCACATACACACCCGGACTCTTCCTCCTCCTCTTCTTCTTCAGCTCTTTTCCTTTCTCCCTCTGCATCATCCCCCTTTTTCATCTGCCATGATGTTGGGAAAGCAAAGTGCTTCCTAACTTCCTCCTAATCTGTTTGATATTTGTTTTTCCCACTTTTGAGACACTTTGATGTTATTTTTCATTGCGTGCCGCATCGCTTTGATCAATCGGAGAAAGGCTTTCTGACACGAGCCAACTCTCGGAGGATAGGCAGATTTGAAAATAATGAGAAAACATTAAAAATACGTGCACGGATCTGAAGAAAGGCACAATCCCATTTTGTTTCTGTAAAAACTACAAATGAATCTGTAATGTCCGCCTGTAATAAATCATATTTAATATGTGTTGGGTCAGAAGAAGAAGGAATTTTAAGGTGAATAAGAAATGGATCCATGCTTGATGTTACAGAGACAGAGGTGAGGAATGCACATGTGAAAATCTATTTATTTTTCCCTGTGTTATGCAAATGATATCTGCCTGCTACAGTAGGAGTCATTACTAGTCTCCTCACTCGTCTACCAGGCTTAGCATAAACAAAATAGAGGCCTTTGGCTGAAATGACCTTTCCCATTTGTGGAATTCCCACCCACTGATGTGCACATGGGTTCGCATATAAGTGAGAATGGGCAGTCAGTGAGAAAGAACTGCTGTGAATGCAGAGAAAGGGAAAAAAAGCTGAGAAAATTGCTTTTGAATTACAAAGGTAATATCAATGGATGTTGAAATACACTTCTGGTTTCCATCAGAAGCAGCCAATTAAAGACAGGGACCATATTTCTCTTGTTCTGTCAGTGTCTTGACATGTGTTACGCAGGTAAAAGAAATGTTTTTTTCTTTTCTTCTTTGCTTTCCAGTCTCTGGTGAACATGTCATAGAGAGACCGATATTTCATTCTGCCCTATGTTTGCCTGAAGAACGCCTAATTGGACTATGCTTCCACAATGTAACATCCTTTCCAGTGAATTCTTACATCAGCTGATACTCTCACCAGCAGATTCACAACAATTCTAGTTCAGGCCCTACATGTATGAATAAACCACTGAGTTTCAGTGTGAGAAGAGGAAACTAAGCTAACACAGCAAAATGAACTAATGTAGCTAGCTGAGCTTACTGAGCCAAGCTAACTGAAGCTAACACAGCTAACTGGGCGAATTTAGCTAAATGAGCTAACTAGGTTAACTGAGCTAGTGTAGCTAACTGATCTAACTGTGGCAAACTGGACTAACTGAGCTAAATGAGTTAATGTAACTAACTGATCTAATTGTAGCTAACTGGACTAACTGAGCTAAATGAGCTAATTAACTTAACTGGTCTAACTGTAGCTAACTGAGCTAACTAGACTAACTGAGCTAATGTAGCTAACTAGGCTAACTGTAGTTAACTGGACTAAGTGAACTGAGCACTTTTAAACACCAGCTTTTCTTGTTCATTTGGCTCCAGAACCGAGAAGAACTCTCAAACTGTTGAAGATAACAGATCACAGCCACGTATGAGCTAGTTCCATATTCTACATGTTACAGTTGATTTCACTTTCATCATCAAGTACCGCAATTCTGTCCATGTTTACCACATCACAGAAATCACTCGGCCCTATTTCTGTTCTAGAGACACAACACAACCACACTGGTTGACCGTCAACAACTCCTGGTTGGGGAATGGGATGCCATCCCACATCTTGACCAGCATGATGTGGAAGACCCAGCTTTTGTGGCTGCCAATGAGTCTTCATCAATACTAAGTGGAAAATGATCAAAGAGTAAAAATGGCCGATATGTTGTTTTTTTCCTTCTTACTGCAGGAGAGTTCAATCTTCCAATCCACCAAGAAACTCCAAAGAACCAGAGTAAACACCAACAGCAGAATATTCCAGGGAATTTTTGTACATTTGTTTTGGCCTCAACTGTGTAGCTCATTCCACACAGTTATCTTCCTAACAAGTTCTACCTGGTTGTAAAAGTGACCGATCAAAATTTCCAACCATGTATAATACAACACCAGCTAGGATTGTTAAAGAGGAGAAATGATCTACCAAACACTAATTTCCCTATTTTCTGCTAAGTGTTATCCTGCTGTCCCAACACTGTTAGTTAGCTTTTTTCAGTGTCATAAAGATATTTCTTTCCATTCCAATTTGATTATTTACTTAAAAGTGATGTAAGCAGCTTGTTTAACTTGATCTACCTTCCTCTTTCAGAAGGTATTTTAACTGTCAGCCTCGTTCAGCTGTAGAAGAGGAGTGTCTGGGGTTATTTATCTAACCTTGCTGGTAATGTACCGTCACTATCCCCGGGACTCCTTTCCTAGCTCATCCTCACTTGTTCACCATTACTGTCACTCCCTCCCTCTTTTCTTTCAATATATCCACACACCCCCCTACCTCCATCCTACCATCATCTTCTCCTGCTGCCCTGGAGATTCATCACGGCATTGACAGAAAGACCTCTCCCGTCTCCCACCGAATGCTTGGAGGGATGTATATCACGGATCAGTGCTTCTACTGTCTCTGATGGACTCACATGCTACGCTGGTGTCGATGTGCGTCCATGCCTGTATTTCAGAGTCTGACGTTTACGAGACAGAAAACCTGCCTCACTTCTCCCTTCACTTTTCCTTTAGGCGAGTATTTGGAAATGAGGCTTTTGAGCAGCCCAAACACATCTGTCTCCAGACTCATCAGCATGCAAATTAATTGGGAAACAATTTCCGAATCAAAGATAATCAAAACAGAAAAAAACAAGAAGCCTGACGAACTAAATTAATTTGAGGTAATCTTGTATGCGGTAGTGTCAATAATTGTAATACTTGCTTTTCCTTTCCCTCACCTACCAATAGTGTAGGATGTTTAAATATGTAGCCAGACCTGTTAGAAACCTCTGATTGGGAGGAGTATCTGCACCCCTGAATTAGTTTGTTTAGCTGTTTCCTTCCTAATGTGGAACTTCAACATCCATAGCTGCAGTTGGCGTCATTAAACGAGCATAGAAACCATCTGCTGAATGTTGAGTGCTTGTGTTTGAGTCATGAGGCAGAATCCGAGCTGAGGACAGAGTGGCAGTGATCAAAATGGCCCATTAGGAATGCAGTGTGCTGTTCTGTATCTGGGTCACAGCCTGAGCCACCTACTGTAGCTCCTCCACAAAGACACGGCAGTACCACCCCTCCTCCCCTTCCATGCACCCGTGTTGTATGTTAGCTGCAAACATGAGGGTGCATGTGTTAATATATACATACTTGCATTTGACTGTTCTTTTTTGCAAAGGATGCAGCAAGCTAGAAATTCAATGACTGATTAACCCTTCAAACTCCAAGCTATTTTATCCAATTTTGGTCCGCTTTTTTCTTTTATTATTATTTTAATCTAAAACTACATGTAGAAGCTGAAGCTTTGAATCCCAGTCAGCATCAGACATGATGTTTCTCACTTTCAGATTATGAGGCTAAAATGATGTAAAATGAATGTATGAATAGATATAGCAGCATAAAGGCCGACCAGAAGAAGAAAGCAGAATTTATTACTAACAGAACTTTGTAGAAATAACACACAGATCAACAGTGACCAAGCCTTTTCTCATCTGCATCATTCTCTCAAGTCTTGGCTTCCAGGAGAAAAAATAGTGGCACTGAAACAAACACACAACAGAAACTATTTCCATGTTTCCACTTTTTCCTCATTTCCAGTTATTTCTACTACTATTTACCTGCTATCCTCACTAAACCAACTCCAGCTCAGCTGCTTTTTGGCGCCACCGTGCATCAGAAACGTCTTCTTGGCTTCATTCCAGCCATAGAGAAGCATTATTTTTCTTCTTTTCAGACACACATAGAACTTTCTGTTCACTGGTTGATCTTTGGCTGCTCCTGAGTGAACATTACGGTTAATCTAAGCTCTCTGATTGGTGGAAAGTTTAACAGGAAGTGGCTTCATCATCATGTCCAGGTCTAAATAGAGGTCTCTTAGCAACATAGTAGTGATAGTGATCTTTTTATGATGAAAATATGGTAAATTATGCTGTTATCATGGATCATTGTGGATTTACCAGATAGAGTCTCTGAATAAAACTACATTTAGTGGCTGGATTGTAAACCTCCTGGACGGGATAGAAATGCCTGGAAAAATTACGTCACCTAATCACCTAAAGGGTAAAATATCCATCACAGTTTACCCCACAGAGCTACACACTACAGCTCCTGAGAAACCTTTGATTATAGGTGATGGCACTCGGAGGCCCCACCTTATCTTGCAGAGTTTCAAGGGTTAACTTGACTTCCCATGATGAAAAATCACAAACACACACACCATCCTGCACAAAGCTTACTTTAATACCTGAACTTCCCTCCGGGCTTCCTTTGTAAACTGTCCTTCAGAAACTCCCTCCTTACTGTTCTCATACACTCTAACAAATGGATGTTGGAATGTGTTTAGACTGTTTATTTGTGTTGTAATGAGAGGCTTTAATCAGGGGTGTCAGGATTTGAAATGTTCCTTTGAGCGCCTGCAAAATCACCCCTCCTTCCTCACACACACACATAAACACACACATACTCCGTGATTTATGTGAAACATTAAAGACTACCATGTTTGGCTGGGCCTTGTCCCTTATATCACTCAGGCTTTTTGAATTATGAAAAAGCTAAGCTGTCCCTTGATACTCACACGTATAAAGATGAAACATACACACACACACACACACATACACATACTTTTTGTAAATATGCATCTGCTTAACCCTGAATAAATAGCGGATCGACCAAATGACTGAATGCAGTTTTTTTCTGTCTTACAAGCACATAAACTAACAAAGTTACAGATTTTAAACGGACCCTTCAAACACTTACGTATTGAGTTCAACGCTTTCTTTGATTCTGAGTTGTTTAAAAGCAGAGAGCATCCTCAGCTATTCACTCTGATGTAATTTCTGGGCCTTGGATGTTGCTGCAGCTCTGTTTTATCTATACTCTTTCTGTCCTCTCTCCATACCAGCAGATTAATTATGAAGCTGGAACATCTTCCAAAAACCTTTCTTTGATTTTTACGAATAATTCTACAAAGAAGCATCGCAGAAGTACAAGTACATTCCGAAAAAGTTGGATTGCTGTGCAAAATGTAAATAAAAAAATAATTTAGATGATGAAACTAAGACATTTTACCATGTGATAGAACATATGAGCTGATAGTGAGTCTGATGACAGCAACACTGAAAGAGACGTTGTCTGGATGGGAGCAGATGTTGCTCTAAAACCTCCATGTACTTTTCAGCATTGATGGAGCTTCACAGATGTGGAAGCTGCCCACGCCATAGACACTAATGCAGCCCCATCCCATCAGAGATGCAGCTGTTCACCTGTCCACTGATAACAAGCTGGATGCTCCCTCTCCTCTTTAGTCTGCAGGACACGCCGTCCATGCTTTCCACAAACTAGTTCACATTTTCATCCAGGTTTCCACTTTGCCTCAGATCATTTTAAATGATCTTTGGTCCAGAGAAGATGGCGCTGTTTCATGATACTGTTCACATCTGGCTTCTTCTTTGCATGATGGAGCTTTAACCTGCATTTGTGGATTTCAGGGTGAACTGTATTTACAGACAGTGAGTCTTCCTGAGTCCATGCAGTCCATTCTGCTTTTAATGCAGAAGATCGCCAGCACCCAGCCTTGCCCCAGCACACAGAGATTCCTTGTAATTCTCTGAATGAAGCTCTGTCTGTCTTTCCTTCTGAGAGACTCTGCCTCTCTGAAATGCTCCTTTTATATCCAGTCATTACATTTTACATAGCATAACCACAGTCTTGGAATCATGGTTGTTAAACTAAATATCTGTAGGCTGGGATTTGGCAGAGTAACAGTTCCATGTGACCCCTCTGCATGCTCCACATATATTCTAAACCTGACCTCTTTGCTTTGTCTCCTTCTCTTCCTTTCAGGGTTTATTTTGTTGTGATAAGCAATGCTTATGAGTATTTCTTTGTCTTTGGTTATGTACTTCATGCAAACTGACAAGTAGACCACCAATGGAGAGTAGTTGTTGATCAGGCCATTGGACACGCATGCAAGCTTGAAATGAAACACTGAGCAACCTAGGAAGATTATTTCTATAAGTGAAGTGTGAAGAGAAAGAGAGACAAAACAAATGGAAGTAGGTCTGACATAGAAAATATCTAAGCTGAGCAACAATTTTCTGACGGTGGGGTGTGGCATCAATTTCCATACATGTGCCAGAAAACCTTTATTTGAATATAATAAACTCCTTATGGTGAACAGGTGAGTAGAAACAGTGATAGGTGAAGGGAAAATGACATTTCAGTAAAATTACCTGAGAAACACAGTTCATATTTCTGAAAATAGTTTTTCTTTTTCAGTATGTTAGTATGGTCAAAGACGGGTTGAAAGGGAGCATTCCCAAACATTATGCTCTCGTCTTTGCTCAGCCAGGAAACCTAAGAAGCGTGGAAGATGCTAGTGAGAATCATTTTTCTTCTGCTTTGCCTGTGGCGCTGTCCCCCTACTGGGGCTCGGCCTGATGTCATGAATAAATGCATGTCATGCCTCCACGGTGCAGAACATGCCACTTTCCCACCCAGGATGAACCATTTCGACTCCTAACCTAATCTTCCTCTCTCCCCGTTGTTTCCCTTTCATTGCTGGAAGACGTAGGACTGACCTCCCTCCAGAGCTAAAGCCAATCAACGACCCCACCTTGTCCTTTCTTGGGAGAAATCAATTGGTTCAATCTGCTCTCGCCCTCGTCAAATGAGGCGAAAGCAGAGAGGTGTCAGATTTTTATGTAGCTTCCAAAAGGCGGTGGACGTTGCAGCTGCATCAGGCTCTTTTAGACAAGCTCACTGTCTTTTATCATGACTTGTAAATCCAGGTTACATCCATTTTAAGCTCCTGTGGAAAATGCTTCCTCAGGATGCATCAACACTCAGGTCTCTGGTTTAAAAGAGGTGTAACTGAGCAGGAAAAAGCCATGACTGACGTTACGGGTTGTGGATAATTAGTTCCGCGGGGAGGGAGATAATCGGCTAGTGGCTGGTGCTTGGAGACAACTCTCTATAACTCCCTGGGGCGGCGGTGCCAAGAAACCAGCGGTGGCAAAGTTATGCTGAGGTCACTCTGATGAACACACATCTTAATGAGCACTCCTTTATTTTCTTTTTCTTCCTTTTTACTCACACAGCTGCAGCATCACTCAGGTCTCATTTTCCAAACAAAGCACTATTTAATTGTATTTTTATAAAGACAACAATGTTCAGAAACCAGGAACTGCTTCATACAGACATGACCTTGAATTATAAAGGTCTTGGTTAAGTAATAATTCATTAATGGATGTGTGTATGTGTGCTTGTTATACATTTTTTTATAATCAATATCACGATAATAAGATTTCTTGGTTTTTTCTCTTAGAGAAGAGGCTGTTCACACTCTATTACCATGAAATTTGAGGGTGGAGACGTCGTTATTTATTTTCCTCTTGACTGCTACTAGTAGTTTCAGGGAATAGGGGCCCAGACACCCCGCCAGACGTCGGTGGGGGACTTCGCTCTGGTAGATATGGATTAACTTTCAGGTTGGCCGAGCAGAAACCGTAATGATTCTCTCTGTCTGCCCTTGAAATTATCTTCTCATCATTTACTTAAATTGATAGATGCAGTCTTTTTTTTCTTTCTGACTTACTGGTTCCATTCACAGGTCTGAATGTTGGAAGAAGCAGGTTAAAGCAGGTGGTCCATTCTGTTCTTTTATTCACCTGAAAACACACATTAAAGGAGATGAAATAAACAGGAATTTCTGCTTTTTGTTTCTCCCTAAGCAACTAACTCTGAGCTACCCTCTATATTCCCTGCAGAAGATGTCAAAACAGATTAGCTTCTCTCAAATCTACTCCCAAGATTAAATGATTGTAACAATCAAACTGGCTTTGAGGCTTTGCATAATTTACTTTTTTCCTCTTTCTGGAGAATCTGCCTGACTTTCTGCTCCTCTGTTGTGTTAGAGCCTTGAAGGATTATTACCCTGTAAATCAATGAAGATGATGTATGAGGCGTCTGCTGCTAGTGGTATAAACCTTTCTGTTATTTGTGATATACGATGATGCATCATATTGAACAGGGTGTGTATTTACTGACTTCTTATCTATTAATAGCACATAGTGAAGTCGGCTTCTCAGTAATTTGTGCCTCATGTGGAAAAGTATTTAAACATATGTCATTTCATGAGACGCTGTCAGCAGATGTCAGATTCAGGAGACTGACTGATTATTTCAGTTTTATCTCCATATCTCTCCATCCTAATGAAGCAGGAATTATATCTGACCATCAAATTATAATTGACATACAGTCCAGATGAGATTTAATAACCAGTCAGCCATCATCGCACCAAGCATTTATGATTAACAGCGGCATTAATAGCTTCATGTTTTCTCAGTCTAGTTGTGGGGATTTCTTTAACCTGCAGCTCATCTCAACATTGTTTATCATCCACCTCTCTGAGTTTTTATTGTTCCTCCTGTCAGCTGGTACAGCTTGCTTAATGCCTAATGCTGGACTGAACCACATAATGTGCTTTATTTACTGTATTTATTTACTGTATTTATTTACTGTATTTGTTTACTGGCCACTTCTAGTAACGGGCTGGACCGCATTCTTAATTCTTGGTGTGATAGATGGAACCAGGTGGTGGAAACCTTCCTCAGAGGTTTTGCTCCATGTTGACATGACAGCATCACACAGTTGCTGCAGGTTTGTCGGCTGCATGCTTTCATGATGTTTCCACCAAATTCTGAGTCTGCCATTCTCCTCTGACGTCTGACATCAATAAGACATCCTGGTCCAGACAACTGCTGCTGACTGAATATTCTCTCTTCTTCAGACCATTCTTTGGAAACCCTAGAGATGGTTGTGTGTGAAAATCCCAGTAAACACTCAGACCAACAACCATGCCACAGTCAAAGTCCCTTAGATCCTCATTGTTCCTCATTCTGATGCTCAGTTTGAACTTCAGCAAGTCTTCTCCATGTCTACATGGCTACATGCTGCCATGTGATTGGCTGTGTTGAACTGCTGGACAGGTAGGGATGATAAACTAGGTGGTGAACACATGATAAAGACATAAAAGGTTAATTCTCTGATAAAGCAGAACAGTACAAAGTCATTCCTTACAACCAGTTTAGGAGGAGGTGCAAGCCAGCAGTGTAAAACATAATGGATGTCATGTCCCCTATCTGCTTTGATCTATGGTGCATGAATCATATTATGTTCAGCATGTGAACACACAACCTAATTAAATGAGCCTATAAAGCATGAAATCATTACAACATGTTGTCCATAAACCCCATAATATAATTACATTTATTGGAGGATGATGTGAGACTTTGTCACTATGTAAACATTAATTGGGCAATCAAGGTTCTAATTGATACTTAAACCAAGATGGTGGGTTATTATAGCCTTCATGCCAAAGGTTTAAGAAATACCACAATTAGAGATAAACTGGAATCCACTTGACAATGTTGAAAGAAGTTTGTTTTACACATCCCTGTATGTCTGCTGGGTTTAGGACATATCATTCCTGCAAAGCTCTGGTATCCCAAACACAAGATGCTTTTACAGGATTTGTAGGTAAACACCATCCAGGCTGCAGGAAACTGTGAGTCAGTCAAGTTCTCTGCAGAATGCAACAAGCATGCAGTGAACATAAACAACCACAGATGAAGTAATTACAGTTGATTCTGGATACAATAAAGGAAGGTTCTCATAGACAACCTGTTGGCGTTGAGCTGGTGACAGCGTGTTTGGAGAAGCTGCTACATAATAATAATCATTAGAAGCACATGATCTGCTGCTCACATGGTGATGTGAATACACTGACCACTCTGGAGTCTGTCAGGGAAGGCCATGATGCTTTAATATGCAATCTTCTAAACCAGTTGTTATTTTCCTGCCACTACCACAAAGCCGTGGACCACCTCCTTGCCCAGTGCTGCCAGCATGCTTGGCTTTATTCTTTCTTTAGAAATGATGCATTCTGGCTGAGTCCTCAATAAAGTCAGAATAACTATCAGTATTTAATCTTTTTTTAAAAAAAATAAGGACTAATCATCTGCTTTGGGACTTGGTTTCAGGCTCCCACAAAGCTGGTTACATATGAACAAAACGTCCAAATGACAGAAAGAGTTGAGTGGAATGCCTCAACTCACCTCTATGTGGCCATGACATTCATTTTAACAATCACACATTCTCTGTGATAAAATATGGAACGAACATTTAGTTACAGAAAACTAAAACTTGCAAAAACAGAGAATAAATGAGAGAAAATGTAGAAAATAGAACTAAAAGTGCTTAATAGTGAACAGAACTGTTTAAACATGGACTTGGTTGTGTTTTATTGTCCATGTTAATCCTTTTTTTTAACTCAAAAACTCAATGATAATCAGCCTACTTATATGAACACATCTGATGACAAACAGAGCAACGGCAGAACAGTGTGGATGTGAGGGCATGTGGCCACAAGTGAGAAGAAATTCAATAACTACAATCACAAACAAAGACTGGATTTTATTGAGTGTTCCACAGCATAACTCGGTGCATTGATTATGATGCTTCACATGGGCTTTTCTGAGTCCCGTTCAGTGTCAGAGAGGGAAGACATTAAGCTCTTCTGTCTCCGTCTCTGAGTTTATTTTTACCTTCCTCTTGGCTGAGCTTTACTTGACAGTTTTCAAAACTTCCTCTGAAAGCTGAAAAATACATCAAACAAGGCTGACTCTAAGCAGGTGGAAGAAATATATTCATAGAATGGGAAACAGCTTCCCTCGTGGATGTTTATTATCTTGAACCTTTGATCAAATAGCTTTTTTGGAAATGACCAGTCTGGGATGCAGTCTCTGGAATGGGCTGTGGTGGAGGATACTAAAAATCCTTGGAGATTCAGAGAAGGCAAATCTGTGCAGCACAGATCTATTACATTACCTGATTAATTAATCAACAAATGGCTCCAGTTAAACTCCATGATTGGGCCGGGAATGCTAATAATAATAATGACTCTGCTATCTATCACTGGAGCAGGTGACAGCTTCCTTCACCGTACTTCAAGGACTTTCATTAACTTCCTGAGGCAAATTCACCTTCTACTCTTCCTTTTCCAAATCCTCCTCACTGTGTTCCATCCATCCCCCTAAAAACCATGAAATAACCTTTAGGGAGACAAACTTCTGCACCCATTTTTTATTTTTTTTCCTCTGGATCAACATCAGTGGAGTAGGGGATTTGTTATAGTGAAACATATTGGCAGATTAAGCTCAGCAAGACCCTGGGCATGAAGGAAGTCTCATAAAAGGCTATTCCCCCATCGCTAGTGGCCTGAAAGGAGGGCCCAGATCAAAGCAGAGGAGGAGAGGGAAAATATAAGGCTACTGGGACCTTTACTGGGTCACTGACAACATGGCTCTCCCCCTCACTTGGAGAAGGTATAGTTCAGGGATGGCCAACGTCGGTCCTCCAGAGCCACAATCCTGCAGGTTTTCCATGCATCCCTGCAACAACACACCTGACTTAAACTAATGAGTCATTGTGCATATCCTTTTAGGTTGTTGGATCCAATTAATTTGAGTCAGGTGTGTTTGTCCAGGGATGCATAGAAAACCTGCAGGATTGTGACGCTTGAGGACCGACGTTGACCATCCCTGGTATAGTTTATTTCAAACATATTCATTTCTGAATAGTAAGATATAAAGATTATTATCAGTGTGTGTTAAAAAATAGCAAAACATCTGTGTGTGCAACATGTCAGTTCCTGGACTGGATTACGGTAAATTTAAGAATGAAAATGATAAACATCAGCTTTATCAGCTTCACCTGTCCAACTACTTATTAACACAAATATCTAATGGGATAAGATCCAGCTGCTAACCAGCAAATCAAACGGCAGCATGTAGTCAAGTCGACATGGTGAAGACGACTTGCTGAGCATCATGATGAGGAAGAAAGGAGATTTAATTGACATTGAATGTGACATGGTTGCTGGTCTGGGATTGTCACACACAACCATCTATATTTTCTCTAATTATCTTTAATTAATTTATTTGTTTGCACAATGGTAAGAAACAGAAAACATAAAGAACAATATATGAAGAATTTATAACATTTAAGTTATTTATCGATCACGTCCCTGGTTGGGGTTTTCATAGAAGAAAAAAAACCTTTGCTATATAAAAACACCATCTACTGACTTTAAAACATACACAGACACTCCAAGAGCAACACAACTGTTGTGACCTTTTACATTTCATAGATGGGAACATTCTTGTTTGGCTTTCAGAAAGTTTCTGACATTTGCTCTGAAAGTTTTAAAATCTGTTTTTCTTTTCATTTCGTTCAGCATTGTGTTCCAGATGGAAAACTGACTGTCCTAATGTGGTTCTGTGGTAGAGATTTTACAACTATTATCGAACAGTTTACAGAGAAAATATCCAGTGAGCAGCAGTTGTCTGGACCAGAATGTCTTGTTGATGTCAGAGGTCAGAGGAGAATGGGCAGACTGGTTGGAGATGATAGAAAGACAACAGGAAGTCAGATAAGCACTGGTTCCAACCAAGATATGCAGAATAGCATCTCTGAATACGCAACACATCCAACCTTGAAGCAGATGGGCTACAGCAGCAGAAGACCACACCGGGTGCCTCCTGTCAGCTAAGAACAGGAAACTGAGGCTACAATTCACACACACTCACCAACACTGGACAATAGAAGATGGAGAAACGTTGCTGGTCTGATGAGTCTCCATTTCAGCTCCACATTCAGATGCTAGGCTCAGAATTTAGTGGAAACATCATGAAAACATCCATCCTGCCTTGGATCAACGCTTCAGGTTGCTGGTGTAATGGTGTGGGGGATATTTTCTTGGCCCACTTTGGTTTAACCACCACAGCCTACCTGAGTATTGTTGCTGACCATGTCCATCCCTTTATGACCACAGTGTAGCATCTTCTGATGCTAAATCCAGCAGGATAATGCACCATGTCACACAGCTCAGATCATCTCCACCTGCTTTCTAGAACATTACAATGAGTTCACTGGACTCCAACACAGTCACCAGATCTCAGTCCAGTAGAGCAGCTTTGGGATGTGGTGGAACGAGAGATTCTCATCATGGATGCAGCCGACAAACCTGCAGCAACTGTGTGATGCTGTCATGTCAACATGGAGCAAAACCTCTGAGGAAGGTTTCTAACACCTGGTTCCATCTATCATAACAAGAATTAAGGCAGTTCTGGAGGAAAAACTGGGGTCCAACCTGGTATTCTGCAATAAAACTCGCACAGATTTAATACATCTGGTTTGCTGAAGTTCCAGATGATTCCAGCATCACTTGCATGCAGCTTGTTGCCTCCTCAAATCCAGATCATGAGCTGTCACTGCTGCTATCACTATGAGCAAACTTTACAGCTCAGGAAGGAAACAAAAGCCCAACATCTCTTTAGAGAAGCTGAGTTTATCTGTTTTCCACTTTTTACTGTCCAATGCGAGGACTTGGCAGTGAGGGAATTCAGAGTAATATTCTGATATGGTTTGATGCATTCTGATTTCATTTATATGATAAAAAAAAGGCAAGTTATTCTTTCAATATTGAATTGGTGCTGAGGGAGACTCCTCCTGGGCCGCATCCACATCTCAAAAAAAAACCTGCAGATTTTGACAGGTTGACACTTTAATTTCCTACACAGTGTTTCTCCTGACTTTCCCAGATAAAGGAAGAAACACGCTCCCATAGAAATATCCACATCAGGCTGGAAATGATCAGTGTCTGGACCTCAGCTACAACCACTCTACTGCTGTGGCTTTTTTGCAGGTTTGGAAAGCACCGGAGGGATGAGCGGTCAGATGACAGGATGGAAAGGAAGAGCTCCAGTAAATCTAAAGTGGAGGACGTGCAGGCATCGGAAGAGGAGACTCGGCAGATGAGGCTTGAACAAGAGAGGTGAGAAACCAGACAGAGCAACACATGGTTCCCAAACCTTTTGAGCCATGACCCCCTAAAAAACATACATTGGTGTTCACAAAACCCTGATTTTAGCAGTTTGAAAACTGTCAGAATCTTCATAAATAATAAGGATAAAAGGGTTTTTTGTGGATTCGAATCACCCCTGTAACAAAGCACCTACATGCATTGATGGAAGCTAAGTGGATCTTGGCTCCCCTGAAAAGCAGAGGAGCTCCCCTAAAGACTTTCAACTACTACTCTAAAGGGGAGCTCCAAAAATCGTCCACTTTCAGGTTACATTTAATTTTTCCATAAGGTTCCGGATGTTTCTTAAAAGTGGGGATGCACTAATACCACAATTCCTTAAATCGCTAGAGCTTTCCGTCCCTGTGTGAGATTTTTCTGATTGTACTTCTTAATGCGCTAACATGCATTAATATATGCATGTACATATAATTCGTGAAGTTGTGGGACGCGCCCGGTGTAGGTACCGGATCTGCTCGGGCCCTGCCGACAATGCCACACTGTATGATTGGCTGAACATTGGCACGATTACGTGGGAGACTGTCTTTGGTCGAGTACAGAAGTAGTTTTTGTGTGTTTTGTAGTTCTTCTACGTAGAAAACAAGGACAACTTCTACAAAGAAATCCATCATTGCCGGTGGAAAGGGACGTACCACAGCCATCTCTAAAAGTTCATAGAGCAGAAACGTCTCTATTCGGTGACGGATGAGCAGCTGTATTACAACCACCAGGGGAAGCTCAGCTTGGTGGTGTTTCAGCTCAAGTTTGCGATGTATTGAGGTGATGCCCGACCCTGCTGAGAGGAGCAGACGCTGCCATCCTCTGAGCTTTCTACCAGCTCATTGCTCACACAGTGTTTCTGTTTTCATGCAGATAAAATACGAACTGATAAAACAATGTGCATTCTTTAATTTTTTAGCAGTTATTAATTGATTTGTTAATGCTTTCAACATTTAAAAGGAAAACATGACATTTGCAACCATTGCTGATATAGTTAACGTGTAATGAGGGGTTTAATGTTAAATGTTTTGACTTTAGGGTGGGAGTTCACTGCTTTTCTATTGATATGTGTATCAGTTTGAAGATGTATTTTTAGATATAAATATTGGAACTGATTTATGGTCCAATAAATAATCCCAGACTGTACACCATGAATACATAAAATAATCTATATACTCAAATTCATTTACGCACATGGGAAAAAAGCAGCTTATATTGCCAATATGTGTTCAATATCTATTGATAGAGACCGCCGAGCAGATCTGACTCTTATACAATTGGGTTTGGCCGAGTGGTGTTGCCTTAGTGTGATGTCATCGACAAGCACCGGGCCCCGAACACGTCTAGTACCTACACCGGAAAAAAGCCTCTCCGGAAAGTTCGACCTACATGTCCAAAATCAGTGTCTTTCGCAAGATAATGCCAAATTCAGATTTTTTAATATGGCATGAGATCTGTGTTATGATTTTTACATTTTTAAAAATGTGGCTGTTTTTATTTGTTTTAATCATTAGATTTTAATAGCTGATATTAAATCTATAAGAGGAAATTTAACAGGAAAGCAGGTTAATCAATATGAGTGTTTATAGTTGTGAGTTTTATTGTAGTAGAATGTTGCTTCTTTAATGGTATTTATGTTGTTTTAACTGTATTTATTATTATACCTTCCCTGGGACCACAGATGGAAATAAATCATGTTCATTTTGAAAAAAAAAACTGATAAAGAATCACAAATTTATTTGATAAATTTAGGCTACGGTCGGAGAGGCCGTATGCGCGGGTTGGCAGCCATGTTTCCGTCAGTCTGCCCCAGGGCAGCTGTGGCTACACAAGTAGCTTACCATCACCAGGTATGAGTGAGGAGTGAATGAATAATGATACACAATGTAAAGAGCTTTGGGTGCCTTGAAAAAGCACTATATAAATCTAATCCATTATTAATATTATTATTATTATTATTATTATTATTATTATTATTTATTCTTATTTTTTTACCTAAAATTATCTTTCAACGCTTGTGGAGATCAGGAAGACCAGTTTAAGGAAAGGCCTGAAAAATGAAGTTAGACCAGAACATAAGACCCCCAAAATGAGAAAAACCTAATTAATCAACGAGGTTGGAAAAATTCAGAGAAAACACTCAGATATCAGTTTGTGAAACGTGCCTTCCTTTTATATAAGTGCATTAAATAGATCATGTATGGATTGTTGTTGTCTGTGCCACTGACCTCCTAATGGTGCTCACAGGTCTCTGTGGGTTTAATGTGATTTAATGGTGCTCGTTACAGCAGTGAAATCAATGTAGCTCAGCATTTGTCTTCTCTTTCTGCTCGCTCAGGTTGTTAATCGCTCAAGAATATGCTGCTCCTTTGTGTCCACCTCTCTTCGCTCTATGTCTTCTGGCATTCTCGGACACTGTGGCCTCCAAACGAAAAGCCATGGCATGGGTTTGGCTGTGCAAACCTCATTCCTCACAGACAAGCCCCATTTAATTCTCTCCATCAGGGAACACAATGTTAGTGGCAGGGTGGATAAAAGATGGCTTGCTGCCTCCATTGTTCTCCACCAGCTAAATGAACTCAGTAATCAAACTGCCGTTGGTAATGACAGCTAATTGAATAGAAACAATAGGGTTTGATAACGCTCCCTCTTATAGTAAGGGAAGAGGAGGGTAAAACACAGACGCACACACTGAAGCATCACAAAGGGCCCCTTCCCTGCTGAATGGAGCATCTGGAGGCCTCACTCTAGATGCTGTGGCACATTTCTTTTTGGTGTTCAGCTATGATTTGTAGGGAAGGTCCGAGAAGTCCCTCTCTCTGGCTGAAGGCCCAACACATTTCCCTCTGCCTGCCCTGGAGACCTGCAGGCCTGCTTCTCCATCCAGATCTGTCCCCATTGAAGCAGCTCCCAAACAACTGTCATGCTAAACAGCAGAATCAACACAGACCCACAGTGGGTATGAGATATGTAAAGCACACGCTCCTCCCAACCATTTAAATCCTGTCCCTGCTTCTTGTGCCTCGCTGCTGTCACCCAAATCATCGTCTGCTGCTTTGTCTTGCAGCACATTTCACATCCCCCGTCTTGTTTGTGTCCGTTCTGCATGTCTGAGCTTCCGATGCAGGGGTGCAACCTAATTCTTTCCTTTTGTACCTGTTCCCAAGTCCCATCACTCAGCCAGGCTGGGATTGTCCCCCAGTTAATGGAAAGGGAATCCTTAGGGAAATCGTGGAGGGTAATAATAAACCAACCTGCCATGAAGCCAAGTCAATATTCAAAGCATTCGGCTTCAGAAAAGGTGACAGCTTATAAGCCCATTAGCTCTTGTTTTTTTGCTGCTTTGTTCTCCCAGGATGGTACATTTGGATTGTTTTAGCTCTGTTCTGATTGATCACGTTGCTGAAATGATGGGTTGAAGCACTCCAGGCTTTGATGGGCCACAGCCAAGCTAACAGCTCAGCTGACATTAGTGATCATTAACTGGAGCAGACAGTTTTGACAGGAGCTTTTGGTGATTCAGAATAGGAGTCAGAGAAGAGGTTAAATGGATTAATACATAAAACCTGCACCTTTTACCCTGCAATAAGGTAGTGATGGTCATATATTTAAAACTTTGACCCTGATAAGATTATTGCAATTGATGGTTTGGCCTGTGTTCCTTGCAGATACAGTCCATTTATGTTAAGTAAAAATATCACCTTGCATTGACATCTAGTCAGCCTCATATGAAGAGTAAATGATGGAGAAGAGAGTGCATAAAATTCTGACTTCATTACATCAGTGCTGTGCATTGCAGCCGTTTGATGAAGGGAAGTTATCTGCATTTGTTTTGCAGAATGTTGGCAGATTCAACACGACTCCAGTGATTGGCTGTTTCATGCCTCATCAAGGCAGAAGTCTAACCTGCCACAATGCTGATAAAGATCAATGCTCAGCCATTATTCTGGCTTCTGGTACCCTGTGGACAGAACCAAAGACATCTTTATCAGACTGGCTCATGTACGGAGAACCTTTGAAACCTCCGACACACTGACTGGATCCCAGTTGAAGGAATGAGCCATCAGGAATGGCAGAGGGGAGACTTATCTCTGAAGGAGCTGGCCCTGAAATTTTTTTTTTTTTTTTTGACTGTTGTGAGTACACAAAGCCAATCTGACATTTTTCCGTCTTCATTTTCTGCCTGGACTGAAGTCCATTTTGTCTCTTCCTCCGCGGCTGCTGATTGTGATGTCCGTTCTCTGTTATCTGCTCGGCTCCGCTTGGCTTCTAATCAGTGGCCGGCAGTCCTCTCTGCCGCTCTTCTTCTTTCCCAGACCAACACAGAGCACATCTCTCCTTTTTTCTCTTTTGTTTGTTGTTAAAACTTCCTGCTGACTCTGGACAAACTAAACCTGACCAGTGTTTCTGAACTGCTCAGCACAATTTGCTTTTGACAAGAAGCAAACCTGGATTGGGGCGTGAGAACTGCCTGTTTTACTTAACAAAAGGAAAAACCTCCATTTTTTTTCCTATACTCAGCATCGAGACACATTGAAAAAGAAATAAAGCAATCTGCTGTAGGCATATCATTTCCTTTCTGTCTTTCTTTTAGTTTTTTTTTCTTTCAGTGATTGTGGTAGCACTGATATCTTTCCACTTTGTCACATCTCATTATTTCAGTTTGCTATCTGAATCTCATTTGCAGACTGAGTTCAAAGGAAGGTCTGACTGGCTGATTGGGAACTGTGATTAGATTTGTAATTATATTGATACCTACAGCAAGCTAATGTGATTATTAACACCAGAAACTTGAACAATTATCTCTGCGATTGTGTTGTTTTGGGACAAGTTTTGAAGGGAAGTTTGTGGTTCTTTTTACAAGCAGCTGTGTGCGGACTCATTTACGGAGCTCTGATTAGATTCAGATCCACTCTGCCCTCCATCTGCACTTCACTACAACGTCAGCTTGTTTTGATGAGGCCGTATTGAAAAGAAAAATCCATTCAAGGCGTCGTAATGTGGAAATAAGAGAGCAAATACATTCTGTTTCATCCACAATAGCAACTGTGCATATTGAAGAGGCATGCTTTCAAACTAGAAAGTGTGCTTACTTTAAAATAAATGAAAGCAAAGACAGCCCCTCCCTTGTGTCCTTTGAGTAAATTGAAGATACTGAGACTTACAAAATGTGGTTCTTCTTTTGGTATTCATGCAGAAATGCTACAGCGTCATCTGGTAGACGAGTCAGTCATGGATTCGGGTCTGATCTTGAATTGGCCTGATGGCCTTGGTATTAGATTGTCTAGACTGTCTGCTTGCCAGAAGGAAATGCCTCTTCAGCCCAGTTTTCTAAAAGGATGGCAAACCCTTCCTTTCACTTCAAGGTGCAAACAATGCAATAAAAATGTTGAGGGGGAGAGCTGAATGATTTTCTTTTGTTTCATCAGGGTAATTAAAATAAAAACCCACTATGGAGTACTTGATTGTCCCCCTTCTTGGGGGTTTCATTAAAAGCTACAGTGCCTTCTTCACTAAAATCTGCTAAGAGGAGGAGAGAGGAGACAGGCTGGTAATTGGGGCTGTACAGTAATAATGTGTTTAGTGTGGGCAGCACTTTCCTCAATGTTAACATGCTGGGCCATTAATTGGCTAATGGACTATATATGGTAGAAAGCAAGGGTGGTCTCTGAGGGGAAAATGGGGAAAGGAGAACAGAGTAGCAGCTGCAGGTTGCCCAAGAAAAACACAGTTAGCAGGTGTGTAAGGTTTGGGGCTAATGAGCAGAAAAATGGTTCTACAGTATGGCACTGTTTCCCACTTCCTGTACTGGTTTCCATGTTTGACATTTTTCCAAATCTTTATGTAAAAGCTTTGACAAACAAGGGAAAGGACCCTGGAGACTGTGGTATGCTTTCAGTGTGTTTGGATAACTAAAACAGCTGGTTTGGAGAAGACTGTGAATTTTGATGAATGTCCAGAAGTCTGACTGATTCTCTTCTTTTACATGGAGACATTTTAAATTGAGGAAATATTTTAAATTTGAGAACCTAACTTGCCAAAAAGTTTAAAGTGTAAATAAAACCAGGATGCAATGATTTCTAAATCTCATCAACCCATATTTTATTCCTAGTAGAATATAAACAACATATCAGATGTTTTTACCATTTGATGGATAAAAATGAGCTGATAGTGAATCTGATGGCAGCAACTCGTCTGTAGAAAGTTGGAACAGGGGCAACAAAAGGTTGTAAAAGTAACTGGTACAATTCAGAAACAACTGGAGGAGCATTTGACAACTAATCAGATTAATTGGCAACAGGTCAGTAACATGACTGGGTATAAAAGGAGCATTTCAGAGAGGCAGAGTCTCTCAGATGGAACGATGGACAGAGGTTCACCAATCTGAGACACACTGGATCTAAAACTGTGAAACAATTACTAAAAAATATCCCTCTTACTTTGAAGATACACCATCTACAGTAGGGGTGCCCAAAGTCGGTCCTCAAGGGCCACTGTCCTGCAGATTTTCCAATGTTTCCTGCTTCAACACACCTGACTCAAATTAAAATAGATCCAATAGCCTTTTAAGTTTTGCAAAATGACTCATCAATTTGAGTCAGGTGGATTTGGAGCAGGGACACATCAAAAACCTGCAGGATTGTGGCCCTTGAGGACCGGAGCTGGGCACCCCTAATCTATAGTGTGGAATATGATTAGACGATTCAGAGAATCAGGAGGAATCTCTGTATGCCTGGGACAAGGCTGGATGCTAGTGATTTCTGCATTTAAAGCAGACATGATTCTCTACTGGAAACCACTGCATGATCACTGTTCACCCTGAAATCCACAAATGCAGGTTAAAGCTCCATCGTGCAAATTCTATATTGCTTTCTGTTTTTTATTTACACTTTAAACAGCATGCCAACTTTTTTATGTGCTGCATTCAAAATGTACAGCTTTGGCTAGTGTTAGTTAAGCCATTACCAAGTCATATATATTTTTTTAGCAATCTTTCTACTTGTTTTAATAAAAACATGTACACTGGTGCTAAATACAAATTTAAAAGGGCACCCAGGTGTTATGATCTGCTCTCTGGGTAATGCATATTGCCAGTAATTGTACTACCTGAGGACCTGAGCGGAGATTACAGGGAGTCAGGTGGCTGAGGCCTTTTGACTTCTTAACAGACGCAACGCCACCAGCCCAGATAACATCCCTGCCTCTGTTTTCAAGACCTACAGTGAAAAGCTTGCCCCAGTAAAATATCATGGATATTTAAAGCTCTATCTGGACCTCTTCAGCTCCCACAGATGTTTCAGAGCTACGTTTCCACCCTTGCTACCTCGACCACATCTAGAAACTCTCCCAAATATTGGAATTCTGCTTCCCAAGTTGGTTTTAAGTAAAGCCTCAGAGTTGTCATCTCCCACATGTGTTGCCTCAGGTACGTTATTATTATGGACAATGCACCATGACTTCTAACAGAATCATCACTTTCTCTATCGCAAGATGACCATCATCATCTTCAGGAGGCACATATTCTCTCCAGAATCAGAGACGCTGATAGCAGAGAAAGTTTTTCATCAACAGTGAAAAAGCATTTCTCTATGTTGCTGCTTTCTTTGTAATCCACTCCACATCATCGACTATGAGCCTCCTCATCGCCTCCGTATGGTGTCTTTCAAACGCCATTTACCCATAAACTTTGAATGGACCCCCCCACCCTCCCTTCCTCTGCCCTCGCCTCCGCCCTCATGTGTTACATTGAAGATTCACATGTCTGCCATCTAGTGGTGTAAAGCAGTAAGAGTTTTAAGTTCTTTTTCTGGATATACAGCCTGGTGCTTCTAGCAGTTTTGTGGTTTTGGCACTTAGAGGGTTAAGCATCCTGAAATATGAGGTCCAGCTTTGCTCTGTGGCTGAACATCTGCTGCAAGGTAGTGGGTAAACCTGTGGAGAGCTGTTTCTTGGTTCTTGCTCTGTACACACCCTTATACTGGCAAATAAGATCCCTCTTATACCCCCTATCATGAGTATCCCATCAGGTGGACGATTCAGGGTGCCTCTCTGCAGGACCAGAGCCGGTCAGCTCCAGGATGATGAGGCCCAAGCCTGCGTCTCATGCCCACTTCTTCATGACAGTCACCTTGATATTAAATGGCAAACATCTTCATGGGACTACATGTTCCCTGAGTCAAGCCTGGGTTGACCACATACCTCCTGGTTTGCTGCTTGGGGGGCCAGCAAGGTCCTTTCCTCTTCACTCAGAGCCACTGGCTACTGCTCTCTGCTGCTGATGCAGTGTTGATGGCTGTGCTCTGGTTCTGGCCCCTAATTCCCAGGTCTTTATGTTGCCACAAACCTTCTGCATCCCACCTCCACTGGACAGATTTTGTGCTTCAGCAGCTAACTCAGGTGTTTACGTTCATATCCTCCCAGGGTACGCTGAGGTCAATGATAAAAACCCTCTTTAGAGTAAAACCAGAGCACCAAATAAAGAGATAAACATTCATTTATTCCATGATCCATCACGCTGCTCGATCGGTAGCATTGTGCTGGTTTTCCATGTAAGCTCTAATGGATTTTGATGGATCTGCATTTTTAAGTCTTTTTTATGGATTCTATGTTTCTGCAGATATTTTTATGGATATTTATAGACTCTTTGTTTTTGTTTTGTATGACGGTGCTGCAGTACAGTTTTCTGTGCAAACAGACAAACTATTATCTTATTTTATCTCATCTTATCTGTACACTCTGTCATTTATTTGTTTTTAGGCTGTAAGCCAAAATGTTTGTTACTTAGTCAGACCAAAGGAAAAGTAAGGAGATTAACTCTCACTCTGAGCTCTCAGCTCCCTAAATGTCTGCAAAATTTCATGATATCCTGTTGATATATTTCAGTTTTCATCAAAGTAGTGGACAGAAAAGGCCATCAGACCAATATTTGTAGCAGCTAGAGTCGTGTCACTAGAGGGTATTAAAAATCAGAATATTGAAAACATTTAAAGATTAATGTAATTTTTAGATAAGAGGCTTCCTAAACTATAGCTTTTGCTATATGAAACTGAAGCCAGTTGAACATTTAACTATCAGCTCGGTACCGACCGACCCACTGCCCCCAGGCAGCGATGGAAACCCGCCATTGAATGTTGGCCCAACTCCTCTGTTCCCCTTACAGACAAACACTGAGGTAAGATGTATGAAAAAATATAAAAACAAAAAATAAATAAGTTGTAAAATTGTTAAAGGCATGTCTCAGTTTTTAACATTTATGTTTGCATATCCTGTTCATGCCAGACTCCTGAGGCCTGGCAAACATGCCTCTCTGTTGGCTTGATGTCGCCGGTCTAGCCGAGGCCATTATCTCATCCCAAATATCAATAATGCTCTTTTTTATGAATTTGATTAGTCCATAAAATGCCAGAGGGTCTAGAGATCCCAGCGGACTGACGTGAACCTGTGGTAACATCATTGTCTGGTCATTCCTGGCAGAGCTCTGACATCACCGTAGCTGGATGGAAGGTGGAGGCGGTTTTTGCTAATTGATGTTATTCTCTGTTAAAGCCAATGTTAAGAAAAGCTAACCAATTCTAAACAACTGGGGGGATAAATTTCATTGTTTACCTGCTGAAAAACAATACACAAATACACCAAGTTAGCTTTGAGGCTTTACAGATGACTGCATATCTTGCAACATTGCATCAGGCCTCCATCAAAATCTCATTCTGCAGATAATAACCAAGAAAATGGGATTTTGGACGGGTAAGAATAAACAAGGCAGTCTGCGGGAAGGATGTGGGAATTGGGTTAATCTGGCACTGAAAAATGGTGATTGTTTGAAATGTGATTACTGTTATTAAAATACACAGACATGGGAGAGAAAGTTCTACAGCGTATTCTCACCCTGCTCCAGACCTGTCAATCATCAGTGAGGAGCAGCAACTGGGGTCAGAGGTCAGGTATGACCTGAGGTAATAGGAAAGTCTAGCAGCAGTGGGAGGCAGCATGCTGGTTTCCATGTGTTGATGAGTGCACTACCCTACAGCACGTATAACATCTGGAACCAGTGAGGAGTCTGGTGGCTGCTGCCTGGGTCTTCATGGTGGGAAGTCAACTCCTGCCTTCGCCTGTCCTCAACCCATCTCCTTTCCCACTATGCTCCTCCTCCCTGCTGGTGTGGCATCAGATCTCCGCACTCTCATCCTGCAGACCCTTGTTAGCCGTGGACAGATGGTCATTCGCATGGAACCATTCTCAGAGACAGAAAAGGTCTTTGAAAGCCCCTGTTGTGTGGCAGCAGTCCGGGGAGAGTAACAGCATGGAGGGTGAGGAAGGGGGGGGGGGGGGAGAGAAGAGATCTCCCTCCCCTTTTCTCTTGCTGGTGGTTCTTTAAATATTCAGTTAACTGGTCCCACAACTTCTGATGGAAAGCTGAATGTATAGGTAATACTAGTTCTCACACTGGTCAGCCTCTGAGGTTAAAAGAAACAATGTCATGCTCTTCCAGCAAGTAGCTCAAGTAGGCCTTTTTTACTCGGAGCAGGAAGCCCTGGAGGAGGTTGAAGGAAGCAAACACACCTGAAGTATCAATACAGTGCTCATATACAAGAACCCAGCAGTACTTAAAACCTTGGTCTTTTATTTGGCAGCATCTTTTTATGTTGTGTTGATCTTTGTACAATTCCTCACCGTCCACTCAAAGAACAATGTTATTTCTCCAAGTAGGCTTTCATTTAGTGTGTTCAACCCTTTAATGCTGTATGCATCACATCTGATACAGTTTCTGACACCTTTTGCATCACTTTATGGTAAACCCTTTGCTCAAAACCATGTTGCATACAATCTAATACTTGCCATCTGCCCCCTAGTGGATACCTTTTGCACTACAAAAATTTTGACATATCACACTGTAATAATACACGGTAAATGTACAAAAATGATTTTGGTTAATTATCTTTTACATTTTGTTAAAGAGCCAAATAAAGACTTAGGATAAAAAAAAAAAAAGACTCTTAATTTTTCTGTCGTTGGGCTTTAAGGGGTTAAATTAAAATGAAAAGGTTAGAAAGGTTAAAATGATAAATTCTCTTTGAGGACTTAAAAGGATGTTATATTTAATTTCCAAAGCTTCTGAGTAAATGTAACATATAAGTGAACAAGATTAGTTTAAGAGTCAGCTAATATTTTGCGAGGGCGTAGTTTTGATTCCCAGGATGCTGTTTCCTCACAGTTTAGGGAGATTTGAGAGTGAGTATAAATGATAAGGTGTGTTTAGTTAGAATTTATTCTTTGGTATGTGAAGGATTGTGTGTTTTATCCTGTAAAGCACTTTGTGCCGCTTTTGGTATGAAAAGGGCTTTATAAATGAAATTAGATTTGATTTAAAGGGAAGTGGTAAGAAAAACTCAGGACCTGTTAGTATGGACATGTCCCTACTGTTGCTAAGCCCATAATAGTCTGAAAGTTGTTGTTCTTCTGCACTTGCATCATTTTCCTCAGAAACAAAAATTTTCAGTTGCTTAGAAATGATACAGTTTTTGGTGTGATAATTAATGCACAGAATAGATGCTTTTTTCCTTTTTTGTGTGTGTGTTTTGTTTGATTTTTTGTTTACTGCTTAACATCACCCAGTTTCCTCTGTTTGTCCTCCCATCTTTGGGGCAGATGTGGACAGATAAACGGGAAATGGGGCAATACTTATATGAAGTGTAAAATAGGAAAAGAATGGGGTCAAAGCAAGAAAGAAGCCTGTTGTGATGTTGATCTAAGTTATATCAACCATGCACTTTACTCATGGCTCATTTTTTTTAGTTGCTTTTATATTACTGGTCTTGTTTTTATATTTAAATGACCTTATCCACCAAGAAAGTCTCTGTGGGAACAGTTAGGACTGGAATGTAAAAGAAGTCATACTAAAGGTAAACAGCTGTATCACATGTTCTAAAACCCAATAAAGAAAATATTTATTTTTTAAAAAAGGGAATCATACAGTTTTCAGGCTATTTATTTATTTATCAAGAATAAAATCTTCCTTCAAAGTGATTTTCTACTTTGTTAGTACACTGAACCAGTTATAAGACCTGACATCGTATCTTGTATGTGTTTGTCTCAGAATAAAGGCCAAGACACAGGAATTCTGGGAGCAGCAGGCAAAGGAGCGAGAATATGCCGAAATCCAGGATGTCGTCAGCCGCACCTTCAGCTCGGACGAGGAACACACTTACGCCGGTATCGGATCGTTGGACTCGTCTGCAGACAGCAGCATGGATGTTTACAGCCATCCCTACCATCTCCCCCAGAGTCCCCAGAGCCCTCACCCTACCCTGAACCTGGAGAGCAACGGTCCAACCGTGGAGGCGCTGTACGCCCAGGTCAACAAAGCTCGGGGTGGACGTCCCGCAGCTTCAGACAGGTAGGGGAGACACTGTGTTCCACTACTTCCTGCCATTCTTGTACATTCAGATGACACTAAGTAGCCTCGCTTCACTGTGATTTGTGACAGTCTAGTTCATTTACATCTCATCTATAATGCATATGCAGTGGTGTGATGGTGTTTGTTGGCTTTTACTTGTCAAGGATAACACACGGTTCACGGAACAACACTGAATTTCACACAAAGCTTTATCCCGCAAGGCATTCCCTGGTGTGAGCAGGTAAAAACTACAGACAAAGTAGAAGAACAAGAGGAAGCTATCAGTAATTCTCCTTGTGTTAGAGTTTAATATCAGGTAGTCTCTCCCCCTCTCTCTGTTTTTTATTATTTTGCTTGGATCACAGGTAATCCTCCGTGGCCTCTCACACAGTCATGCTGTCTCTGAGTTCAGCATCCGAGCAGCTTACTGGGGTAGAATCACTCCTCCATGTCAGGAAAAATATTTGATATGATAAAACTGCCGTGGCTTTAGCTTCATATTGCTGAGCTGTAGGTGGATTCCCTGCAGTAATGTTATGTTTGCCTTTCTCTGAAGTTGCATTTCAAAGTGAGTAAGAGCTTGTTAGAGCTCCTGGAGTTAGCTGTGGGAGAAAAGTTGCTTTCAGAAGTTTGATGTTCAACCTCCAACTCCTCCATATGCTGAAGTGTCCTTTGGAAAGATGTTAAAGAGGAAATCATTTCTTTGTTTAAAAGTTTTTAGCTTCATGTTAGCGTTACAAAGCTTCCCTCACCTTCATTAAATGAATTGTTTTATTCCCGAGATGAGCTGGTAGATTTCCTCTTTCATATCCAGTCAGAAGACCAGTGGTCTCCCAGAGTCTTGCAGGATGTTATTCAGGGTTTGGGTAATACCTGCCTCCTATGATTGACGTCTGTCACTGGAGGGCTTGTGACCTCTTCCTGCTAAGTGACCAACAAAGAGCCTCTGTGGATGAGCCTGTCTATGTTCTTTTAATGTGGATTTAGGGAGGAAGGCTCTCCATGCTATTAACTTTCTAAAATGCTGAGCACTGATGGTGTCTAATGGCGATTTTGGAGACCCCTCCTGAACTGTCTAAACTAAACACTGGATTTTTGTTCTACTTCACTTTATCAAATGGACCTTTAGACTTTTTAGATCTACAGCTGCATCCTGCAAACCTGAAACCTTTTTCATTTGTGCTCTGTGCCGTCTTCATTTATTCTTCAACAGTAACACATGTACTGATATTTACACATCTTGATAAGTCTCAAAGTTTTCCCTTTACTAAGACTCTAGAACAGGGGTGCCCAGCTCCGGTCCTCAAGGGCCACAATCCTGCAGGTTTTTGATGTGTCCCTGCTCCAAAACCACCTGACTCAAATTGATGAGTCATTGTGCAAAACTTAATAGGCTGTTGGATCTATTTAATTTGAGTCAGGTGTGTTGAAGCAGGAAACGTGGCCCTCTAGGACCGACTTTGGGCACCCCTGCTCTAGAAGTATTCAAATAGATCTTGCAGTTGCAGAGATATACACATGCAGTTTTCGAGCAGAGGCCTAAAACAGACTCAGTGTTTAAAGGGTTAATCTTAGAGTAGAAATGATGAAGTAGCCAGCCAAATCCACATGGCAGTACACCCCAAACTCTTGTATCTTCTCAGCTTTTGTTCATGTCGGTGCAATCATCTCCTCTCAGCTCAATCACCTCTCTGCCAGAAGGTGAAAAAAATGCACCACGATGCTTTTCGGGTGTTCAGTGCATTCACATGTTCATCGTGATGTTTGGTTTTATACATTTTTAAACTGGGATATGAATATTTTAGCTAATTTTGATGTTTGAACGTCAACTCCTCCTTTTCCTTTTGCCATAGCAGTTTTCTTGGAAATACTCAGCTCTCACCTTCAATTTTTCCTTCCTTTTTCTTGTTTTTCCTCCAGAACTGAAAGCTTAGTCGTCCATGTTACTTCTGAACACATGCTTACATTTAGTTTTTGGTCTCAGCCTTGAATATTGATAACACAATATGGGGACTGTATTTGCAGGGATGGGATTAGCTGTCATGACTGCATAACATATACAACACTGCGTTTTTGTTTTGCACCTCTTGCTGCTTTGCATATCATATGTATGCCAGCCGAGCAGCAATATGTGTATAGCTGCCTCTGAGACCTAATAATATCCACTGCTTCTTATTTTGCTCAGACGCTTTCTATTTACCACTTGCACATTCACGACTCCTGTCACTCGCCTATCATAACAAACATAAACATTCATTTGCATTTCTAAATTAAACTAAATGGAACTTTGGAGTTTGCAATCCTTTCAGACTCATTCAGGTGTCAAAACAAGAAAACTGGACTCAAACCTGCGGATGTGCCTCTGATTTGCAGAGATGGCACAAATATTGCACGTCAAGGTCGGGACACAGGAAGCAGTTTATTCATGGAAGTTCTCGCTCAACCCTTGCTGTCAGTCACTTTTCATTAGGAAAGAGGAGAATGAGGAGCATTTAACCCTGACCTGGATACTGTTACGGCTTTCAGCAGTTGTCCCTGGGGAGACATGCTGCGATCAAAGAGCAGATTAAGGATTTGACTTAACAGAAGTTATACCAGTGAATTTCTGGAAGAGTTAAGTTTCATGTTCAGTTAATCGTTTGTCATGCAGGAAAGGACCATAACACCGCATGCAAATTAAATATTACAACACAGCTGTTTTTTTCTTTTTTCAAAAAAATAAATTCATGGATTTTATATCGTCCATGATAGCTGGAGATGCAGATAGTTTGCATATATTTCTACTTACATAACATAAGCGGCGGATGTATAGGAAGAGGACAACATCTGACCACATCTGTACATCTTGAAGCCAATTAGTCAAACATTAGCATGGCCGGTGCGCCCACGTCTCTGAATTACCATCAGTTTGTTCACATTTTTGCTCAAACGGAAAACAGAACTTTACTTGGAGCTCCTTTGGGGCCCTTTCATTGATATGGAGACCTTTTAAGAGGAGGTGAGGATCAAATGGCTGCAGTCGCCATCGCAGCTTCATGTCCCACACGTTTATAAGCATGTGTGTCCATTTTAAGCCTTTAATAAAGGCACTCACCCATGACTCCGCAATGCTCACGAAGCTGCACTCTTGTTTACCCACCGCATTTCATAAGAAGAGGCTGCAGCTGGATAAATAAACTAAACATGCTCCCCTCTCTCTCTAATAGACCTTTGGTAATGGAGCCCTAATGGGAAGGTCACTGTGACTGTAAAGCTAGAATGAGTCAGACCTGAGCCTATAAAAACCCTTGGAGATATGAGGACTCCTGGCTGGCGTGGTCGTCCAGAGATCCTGCCCGTTCTGCCATATCGAGTTTTACAGTTCCTCTACGGGATCACGCTACAACAAAAGCTCATTTGACAATTTATGACTAACCCCCGTGTTATTGGAACTGGCAGCTCCACTGGTGTTTTGACAGTGCTGTCAGACTCAGTAAAAAATGAAGGGCACCCATAGAAAACTGGGATTTATTTATGTTCCGTTTTATTAAAATCTTATATAAAGTAAAGGTAAATATCACTTTTCACCCTAAAACCTGAGTTTACATGAGTGAGCCAGACACAAACACCTGAGCACAATGTTTTCTTTTTAGACTGATTTGCTTCACCTTATAAAAAAGGGAAAGAAGGACCTGAGAAAAAAATGGAGTGACCTCATTTCATGACAGGCAGCTGACAAGTCAACCCCTCCATCTGCTGAGGGACTGTGTGGTTTGGGTGACTGGCGCTGGATGCTGGCTTTTAGAGCGACAACCTGACAGGTTGCCAGGCTTGACGGGATTTGTGTGAAGCAAGCGTGAAACAAAGCATCACCTTTGAAACTTCAGGTTGATTGACTGCTGCTCCCATTACCCAGCAGAGTTTCTAACACTGCTCAGAGCAAGGGCGAGAAAGAGAGACGAAGGGGAAAAGTTTGGGGGGAGAAAAAGATATGAAGCTCGCAGATTTCAGCCGTTCAAAGCTTCAAAAGTCCTGTGCAACTCAGCAGCTCTGGAGAGTCTGGCAAGCAGGCAAGAAAAAAGAGAAAATAACCCAAAGCGCCTCACCTAAAAGAAACACACACTTTTTTTCCTGCTTTGCTCTCACAACACTTCACTTCAGTCAAGCATCCACTTTGCATGGTCTTGGAATTGGATTATGAGGTTGCTAATGCATTTTCCACAGCTGATAAAAGGTCAGGCTTTTCATCTCCAGAGAAAGTTAGTGAGGTTCTCCACTCTTTCACCTCTAAGCTTAAAGGTGGGAAACATCAATCTGCGCTGAAGCTTGCATTCACACCTCCACAGAGGGGCATATCTGCCCACAGATATAAAAAAAAAGCCTGGTAGAGCTTTAATCTTAGCTGTTATGAACTCTGAACTTTTGACTTTGCCTCGTCCCTGACGCTTATCGTGGTTTTTAAAGGTCCCATATTATGCAAAATTCACTTTTTAATGGTTTTGGAACAGTCATACTGGTCCCCCCGCATGTGTAGGAGACCCGTAAGTGTGAAACTCTTTCAGGCGCTCTCTCTCCCCCCTGCTCCACCTCTAGGGAAGTAAGTGCTGAAATGAGCTTGTTTGAAAGCGTGTACGTTATGACATCATAAGGGACAATAACCACTCCCCACAGAGCGATGGACCCGTCTACCGGCTCTCAAAGCCCGCCCTCTAAAAATCACCTAGCGCCCAGTGTTTTTCCCTCTTCGGCAACCCTCGTTAGCGGACATGGCTAAGCGACAGAAGCACTGTTCTGTTTGTGGCTGCATAAATGAACACGAAAACGTTTTTTTACTTCCATCCACTGAACCCACGAGGACTGAGTGGATTAATTTTATTTTTGGAGGAAATGTACCCGGAAAACTTCCAAAGGTTTTGCATGTCTGTGGCCAGCATTTCAAAGAGGACTGTTTCCACAACATGGGGGCATGGAAAGCAGGCTTCGCCAACCGTTTGAAGCTGAAGCCAGGTTCAATACCAACTGTCCGTGACACAGCTGGAGAGGTAAGAGCTGGCAGTTATTTTATCATTTCGGCCTTATTAGTCTGATAGCTTGAAAATATATTAACCTGTCAATCACCTCATGATGGGCGATGCGATGGGCGGAGCCAACAGCTGAGCTGCTCCACCAGGGTTCCGCCCACCATAAACGGCACATTTCTGAAGCTGCTAAAAAGAGGGAGGTGAAGAGAAGCCGCTGCACTCAAACTGAGGGTCGATTTGTCCATACCATGGCGGAAATATTTCATTTAGATATTAATGAATGGTCTCAGATTGGGAATAAAGTGTATAATATGGGACCTTTAAATGAGGAATCAGCCACATTCCAACACAGACACATTCATTTGCTTCTATAATGTTCTGTATTGTTTTAAAGGAGCATTAGATGAGGCTGGTACATGCAGATGAAGAATTCCATTTCTTCAGCGTTCCATTTGTGTCCGATAATCACTCAGACAATCTGAGTTAATCACTTTTATTGTTTATTGTCTGTAATTAACTCTGCAATCAACAATCAGCCTGATTTTATAGTCTGTATTTCCATTTACATGCAATCAAAGTGAGATTAACAACACTTTTGACTTCAACATCTGTAGCTTTGATTAAATCCTACCTCTCAATAATTCATTGGTAAACAAATTAATCTTTTACAACCCCTGCGTCTGCTTTAAGGCCGTAATAACAGCTCATAATGTTTACTTGTTCTCCCTAAGGGAGTTAAGTTGATATTTCATCCATCAAGCTTTTACTTTAATGAGAAACATATAATTATGGCAACTAATGACACTTTACAAACTCAATGATACTTCTGTTAGTCCTGGGTGATCTGCACGGTGTAGATGAATCTTTACTTCAAGAAGTTCTGTCTCTTATGTTCATTGTCCCACTTCATCAGCTCCGGCTCAACCAGCCAATCACATGGCAGCATGTAATCATGTAGACACAGTGAAGACGACTTGCTGAAGTTTAAACTGAACATCAGAATGAGGAATAGGATGTAAGTGACTTTGAACGTGGCATGGTTGTTGGTTGGAGAATTTTCACATACAACCATCTCTAAGGTTTCCAGAGAATGGTCTGAAGAAGAGAAAATATCCAGTGAGCAGCAGTTGTCTGGACCAGGATGCAGCAGAAGACCACACCGGGTGCCTCCTGTCAGCTAAGAACAGAAAACTGAAACTACAACTCACACTGACTCACCAACACTGGAAAATAGAAGATGGAGTTCGTTGCTGGTCTGATGAGTCTCCATTTCAGCTCCAAATTCAGATGCTAGGCTCAGAATTTGGTGGAAACATCATGAAACCATGGATCCATCCTGCCTTGGATCAACACTAATGATCTGGGGGACATTTTCTTGGCCCACTTTGGTCCCTTTAGTACCAACGTGGTCTGGTTTAACCACCACAGCCTACCTGAGTATTGTTACTGACCATGTCCATCCCTTTATGACCACAGTGTAGCATCTTCTGATGGCTAGCTCCAGCAGGATAATGCACCATGTCACAAAGCTCAGATCATCTCCACCTGCTTTCTAGAACATGACAATGAGTCCTCTGGACTCCAACGGCCTCCACAGTCACCAGATGTCAGTCCAGTAGAGCAGCTTTGGGATGTGGTGGAACGGGAGATTCTCATCATGGATGCAGCCGACAAACCTGCAGCAACTGTGTGATGCTGTCATGTCAATATGGAGCAAAACCTCTGAGGAAGGTTTCCACCACCTGGTTCTATCTGTGACATCAAGTAAAAGAGCATCCAACCATGATAAAGTGGTCTGTAAGCGTATATCCACACTGAAGTTATGCAGTGTGAACTTTTAGATAAACTAGATGTGTTTAGTTTCCTGTGAAAGATTCAAATAGCCTTGCTGTTGAACACATGGTTGCTGAAGATGAAACAGGCTGTAGGTCTGTATGGCAGTGAGACCTTCACTGAAAAATGTCTGCAGGTAAAATAGAAAAAAAAAATAATACCTGAAATATTGCAGCACAGTAATAATTTAGTTTCATCATAATTTACAGGAGCAAAGTGCTTTTATTGAGCTCACTAGATGGCATTTGAAACTTTACTCCAGAAATAGTCACATTTGAAAAGCTGAATGTTTGTGTAGTTCCAGGAAAGATGGCAACGTAGAGAAAAAGCAGAGCTTATTACAAGAGGCTGACATGACATTTGCTCCAATCAGCGATCCAATTCAATAAGCTTGACCGGGTTAAAGTGCCTTTGGTTATTAACGTTCCCAGTAATTTCTTCTGGCCCAAACAAAGCCCACCAATCACAGAGGAAACGGAGAGATACTAATGTGATTCCTTTGAATAATTCTGCTTTCTGAAAACAAGCCAGGCTCTAAGACCTTTGGCTCCACTGTGATCCATGATGACATCATGAGCCCATTACGTTGTTACAACAAGGCCACGTGCTGCCATTACTCTGTCACGAGGGACTAAGAGCATTTTTACAGGCATGCTGATGGCATTAGAAATGTCTGGTGGCCTCCACAGCCTTTTATTAGCTCCCACAGTGAGCTCAAACCAGTCTAGCTCAGGTGACCTAATGAAGCACTTGTCCATTTCGCTGCAGGGGTCTGAAAACAAAGTCTGGACCACCGCCCAGGTTGTTCTGGATTAAAACTCACCGAAAGAAGACGTAGGGTTACCTGCTATAATCTGGTTAAATTTTGTTTATAGTGTGGGGTGATGAGGTCACAGGGAATGTGGATATCTGACACTAAAGCAGGAAAACATCCCAATAATCCACCCCGAGGTGCATCAACAACACTGGGCCTCAGTCACCCACCGTTCATACGAACATTTTTGTCCTACTTATTAACTTTTTACAAAGATTGTGGCATTCGTGAAAATCTTTGTATCATGGGTTTGTTCTTACGTCAGAACAAATCCTACAAAGCCTCAGAAGTAGGGGTGTGAGATTTTTACCTGTGCAAGGTTTAGTATCTATCCCATACCCAGTAACTAGAGTGGCTAGTATCATCGATACGCTTAGTGATACTAATACTTTTTTAATAGGGCTGTCAAAATTTATGTGTTAATTATATAGATTAATCTTAATTGTTTTATTTTAATCGGAAATTGGCATTATCTCAGCAAGATCAGCTCATTTGGGGCATATAGGCTATTGTAACAGCAATGAACCGAATTCACCTTATTTACTTTATTTTATTCTTTATATTTTGAAGTCTGTGTGATAGTTTTTAAGACTCACATTTTGAATTTTTAGATTTGGGTACGGATATTGTTACCAACATTGGTCTCACTGTCCATTGATACTAGTGTGGTAAGATCAATACTTTAATGTTAGGCTGGAAAACTGTCAGAATATTCATACGTAAGGAGGAAACGTGGTTTTTGGTGGATGCGGTTCAACTCAGTGACAAGGTACCTGCATGCCCAGAATCAGCTTCTCTGGCTGAGATAATTTACGTTATGAATAATAACTTTTTTGTTTGTGTGTTAAAAAATAATGCATTAGTTCCACAGATTAATCTCTTTGCATTAAGGGGTAAATTTGGACAGCCCTATTAAAGAGCATCATATTGATATAGTCGATACTAGCCCTTTATTTCCTTGGTACTGGATCGACACCAAATCTTGCCGTATCACACACCCCTAGTTTGCACACAGCCTATAAGTCTTAACCTTTAATGGACATTTTTGGGCGTTTACCTGTGAAAAGTAGGACCAGCTAGTCCCTCTTTTCTACTTAAGAGAGATTGGTATTTACCAATCTGTGAGGAAAGACACGGACAACGTCGCTGTGTATGAACACATTTGTGAATCTAATGGAAGGTGTTCATAAAAAAACTTATTAGGTACAATTTAAGAGCAAATTCAAAGGTCACATATTATACATTTTTTCAACAATTTCATATGGGTATCAGAGGTCCAACAACATTGTTTTCAAGGTGTATTACCCCAAGTTCAGCCTTGGTCCAAAATTTCAGCCGTTCCAGATGTGGCTCTAGTGAGCTCTACTTTGAACAGGCTATTTCTTTGTCTGAACCTATAAATGTTCATGAGTGGTACCTGTACACGCCCCTCTCTGGGAGAGAATTTGGCTTTTGCTGGCGCCCGCTCTGTGATTTTAGAGGGCAGGCTCAGCTAGCCAAGGGGGCAGGTAAATGGCAGTAGCCACTACTGTAAACTGACCCCAGGAAGAATAGCTGATACAGCATGCTGCTGATGCTAATGGGGATCTCAATAAACATAAACATAAACTACTGGGGGGAGTGGTTATTTCCCTTGGTGAGGTTGCATAGGGAAAGATCTCAGACTCACCTGTTTGAGCACATATTCACTGAAAAGTGGAGCAAACAAGTGAAAGAGGAGACAGAATTTTCTCATTTTTGGGCCTCATGCAAGATATTGGTGAATGAGGCCCACTGATTTTATTTAGGATTCCTTCTTCTATTCTACTATTTTATGTGCTGGCATCTTCCTGTATGAACTTAGAATCTCTGCACATACTGTAAATAACAAACACACTGCACTAATACCTGAGGATAACCCCAAAAGTATAGACCAATATTATTCTATTGAAATTAATGTGATGTGCCTGAAGATGTGGAAATTAGAAATCACATCCAAAACTTTTGAGAGACATAAACTGCAGAAACATATTGGTGGCGTTCTCTATTTCAATACCTCTTCATGAGCCAATCTCAAATATTGGAAGAAGGCTTAAGACAGATGGAATGTGTCGCTGGCTGGTCTTGTGGATTTGGGATGTATTCACCCATTCAGCTCCCTGTAATTACAAAGGCTTTGCTGAGATCCGATTTGCCTCTAGAAGCTTGTTCAAAGCACGGGGGATTGGAACGACAATGGCGTGGTCTGACAAAGAAATATGGATACTGCTCTTAAAATAGAGAGAATTTATGCTGTTCTGTGTGGAGTTTACAGGCTCACTGGCTTAGATGTGAGTAAGGTAAATTTAATTATGTGCCCTGTCCACACTGGCTGGCTTTCGATTAGAAGGAACTAACTGCTTGAAAGAGTTGTACCCCAGTGGCCACTTAGAAAAGCATTCAGAATATGGTCTGGTATTTAATGAAGAGGGCAAACTGACCTGCCTAAACAGTTGTAATGTTTGGATAGCATCTTTCCTTTTTAATGTTACATATTTAAACCTAGATGAGCTTCTGAAATCACTACAATAAAAAAGATGACATCATAAAGTTGAAGATTTAACTTTAAGGTGCTTAGAAACCAAAGGAGGCAGCATTCAGATGTGAAGCCGACCCAGTCTCTACTGCATTTACCAGATGTTGCAATCAGCCATTTTCAAAGGCTCTGATGAGAGCAGGATTTTTGATGCTCTGCCGTGGTAGCTGGAAGTTAAAATGTAAATAAAACCAGAATGCAATGATTTCTAAATCTCATCAATTCATATTTTAAATTGCTAATGTAAAATGTAGTTCCAGAGTGATGTTTAGCATTGTGTAGTATTACCAGCATCCAGCCTTGTCCCATGCATACAGAGATTCCTCCTAATTCTCTGAATCTTCTGATAATATTCTTCACTGTAGATGCTGGATCTTCAAAGTCTGAGGAACATTTTTCTGAAATTGTTCCACAACTTTTAGATGCAGTTTGTCTCAGATTGGTAAACCTCTGTCCATCTTTCCATCTGAGAGACTCTGCCTCTCTGAAATGCTCCTTTTACACCCAGTCATGTTACTGACCTGTTGCCACTGTTCCAACCTTTTTGACACTCATTTATATTTACATTTTACACAGTGTCCCAACATTTTTGGAATGGGTTGTAAACGTTCGAGAGTCACAAGGGACAAATTTCCATTTTAAAAACTTGTGGAGGCATATTTGTACATCATGGTTTTAGTACTTTTTTGTTTGTTTTTACATCAAAAAACCTTTAAAGACTCCTTTCACCGCTGATAAATTCAAATGTAATCTCATGAGACTGACCTGGCAGGAAGTGCAGATACGTTTCACTGCCTGCTGAAGTAAAAAAAAAAAAACTCAAAGAACAAGCTGATCATGTTGCTTTCATCAAAGTTTGCTGAGAGCGAGAACTACTCTGAAATCTGTGATTTGTAGCTGTAATCTTTCTTCATATTTCCTGTTCAAAAGACATGGCCAAAAGGGACAGTAGATGCTTGGTTTTACAACCTGAATAAACATGAATGCATAAAATATTTGATTATCTATAGCTGTCAGGAAGTATTCATCATATCATCATCTGTCCACAGCAGCTGCTGCTTCTCTCAGGTTCATATCGATGATTGTAGTTTGATGAGGGAAGCCCTTTACAACGCCCACCACCTCTCAAGTAATCCATTACTTTCAGGGCCTCTCTGACATCATCTTCATGAGTATCTGGCTGTAGCTGAACTAAAATAAAGAAAGCAGGGTTAAGAGGTGTGAGAGTCATCTGCTTGCTGACATAGTCTGCAGTCACCTTCCTCTCCATCACATTCCTCACCTGATCTATTTGTGGGATAGCGGCGGGTGGCTGAGATGAAAGCACTGATGCTCTGTTAGTGGAGAGGGTCTGGTATTAGGTTGTGAAATTAGGTTATCTATCATGTGAGAAGCAGAGATTTCTCACAGAACAACCTCATATTGGCGTAACAGGCACACAGCGGTGCAAGTTATTTAATCAAAATGGATTTCCCAGTGATTGAATTCCAGAGAAGTATATTCCACGTTTGCTAACAGCGTGTTCTCTGTGTGCTTTCTCCCAATTAGCTGCTGTGACATTTTCAAAACAAATCGTCATATTATTTGTAAATCGTGAAGGAAAACCTGCCTGGTGCCTGCATGTTGCGAGTCTCGTGCATGTGCGTGACACAGAAACGCTTCAGCCGCCTTCAGGAGGCTCGAGGAGGGGGATTAACTGTCTATTTGCTGCTGCTGATTGCTGGGAACGGGAAGTCCTCCAGCCTGATCAACAAACAAGGTTTCACCAGCCCTTGGCCATATTCAGACTCCCCCGATCTTCACTTCCTGTTGGGGAACGGCAGCTTAAAATGACACTCCCCTTTTCTCCTTTCATCTTCTTGTGATAATTCATTAGGCACTGTATGCATGTCCTCAAGGCTTTAAAGGACGTTGATAAAATACTGTACACACATCTTTAATCAGCTTGATCCACTCAGTGTGGTTGAAGGCAAAATGGGTCTCTCTCTCTCTCTTTCGCTCTCTCTCTCTCTCTCTTTCTCTCTCTCTCTCTCTCTCTCCTCTCAATCTGCTTTCAGGCTGTTTGCTTTCTTAAATGAACGTAATGGTACAAACGGAGGATAAATTGCCTTCTGCGTGCTTCATCTCATCACATCCATCCCACAGGGCCCTTTCCAGAGCAGGAGGAAAGAGAAAAAATAGAAAAACAGCAGAAAAATAATTCACTTTTTTGCCTGGGAGATACATGCTGCTATCTGTGTAGAACTCCTGCGATAAGGCTGATGTGCATTTGGTGCATTAGGCCTCATATAATCTCACCACAGAACAGAGCAGGCAGGGAGGAAGAGGGCAAAACTTTGAGCACAAAATATGAGCAAGACGTGCATCTTTTTCTTTCTTTTCTTTGTGTAATCTATCTGCAGTGTTTACATTTGCACTGAAACATCCTCAACACATCTGTCAAATGTAGAGAAAGATTTACCTGAAGGCTGATTCATTACACTGTCAGAGTCAACAGGAGCTAAAAGTCCAGGTGAAGTCTTCCCTTCATGACAGCTTCCCCTGTTCTTATTTTCTATTTGACCAGGAGAAGCAATACTCCTTACATTTACTGGGACAATTTAACACCCAGAAAAAAACACTCAACAGAGAGGAATGGCGGAAGCTGTCAGACCTACAATCACTGTCCGCTCTATCAGATCCACCTTCTAGTACCGGGTTGGACCCCCTTTTTCCTCCAGAACTGCCTACATTTTTGGTGTGATAGATGGAACCAGGGGTTAGAAACCTTCCTCAGAGGTTTTGCTCCATATTAACATGACAGCATCACACAGTTGCTGCAGGTTTGTCGGCTACATCCATGATGAGAATCTCCCGTTTCACCACATCCCAAAGCTGCTCTGTTGGACTGAGATTTATTTACAATAAAGTTACCCAAAACCAATAAACAAATAAATTCTGTAACCCTCCTGCCCCCATGGTCTCTCCCAAGCCATAAAAAGAGTATCCAGGCCATCTGAAACCCATTTGCTCGGACACCTAGGAGAGACCATGAGTCAGGTAAATAAAACCCATTACACTATTAAGTTACCTATGCACTTCATATTTACACACAATGTTCCTGTTTATCACTATTAACGACTGTCTTTGGCAGGTATCTGCAAAACAAAACCAGATGTTAGTATTCAATAAACAGTTCAACCTTTTGTGTGTGATTATACCTCTCTTTTAAGTGCCAGACTGTTAATTAACGTGCCAAACGTGCACGAGAAACCAACTTAGTGTGCTATACAATTATTTTCACTCACCAATCCATGTAACGAACCTCTGCTTCGTTACAGCCTGAAACAAGCTGAATGAAACTCTTCCACCCGGAGCCCCGCCTCCTGCTGTTGCCTCTCCCTCCTGCGCTTTGATTGGTCAACTGCCAGGAGTAGTTGTTGGAAGCGCGCACTGTTTTTATCATAGAAACACCGGCAGAACTTGTAAACAAGCTGAAGTAATATAAAAAATCAGTAAACAATGTCAACACATAACATACAGCTGTACATGTTCGAGCCCAACCAGACCCCGAAAATGAGAGTGAACAACTCAGCAACCCTCGGCGACTCGGCAACCTGCAGCGACTCGGCAACCTGCAGCGACTCAGCAACCTGCAGTGACTCAGCAACCTGCAGCGACTATGTAACCTGCAGCGACTCGGCAACCTGCAGCGACTCAGCAACCTGCAGTGACTCAGCAACCTGCAGCGACTATGTAACCTGCAGCGACTCGGCAAACTGCAGCGACTCAGCAACCTGCAGCAACTCGGCAACCTGCAGCGACTCAGCAAACTGCAAACAGCAAACTCAGTTCACCAACTGGCTCTCCTGTTTGTTGTTAAAAGTAATTCTAAAAGCTCTTTTCTAACATATTTAGCAACACGACCAAAAGAACCATTTAGAGCATGGGTGCCCAACTCCAGTCCTCGAGGGCTGCTATCCTGCAGGCTTTAGCTGTTACCCTGCTCCAATACACCAGAATTAACAACTTGTTGTCAACTTCTTCCCAATGACCTAATAATTTCAGACAGTTGTGTTGGACCAGGGAAACAACAAACCTCAAGGACCAGAGTCTGACATCTGTGATGTCGAGCATCCGATTTAAATGCACTTAGAAATCACATAAAAAGGGTGCTTGTTTGTCTCCTGTTTCATAATTCCCGTTGACGTTTGTTTAAATGCATTGTTTTCCTCATTTACACTCGCTCCTTCCTCTCGTGCCTCCTGCTCCCCCTACCCATACATGGAAGGGCCGATGACACAGCACGCCATCATGATTACAAGGTTAAAAGACACAGATGGAAGGAGTCGAACGAGCTCTGGCACCGCTAAAATTAACCTTGCTAAAATAGAAATGACATCTGTCAGATACGGCCGTAATCCTGTTTATGATGAGTGTGCTCAGAATCATAAACACACACTCATATACACACTCACACACACACACAATAAGCAATTTAACCTCTTCTTTACAAGCTCTTTTTTCCTGCCTCCTGTCTGAAATGACACCCCCAAAATAAATGAAGCATATCTTCACAAACACCAGGGCTGTATGTAGAATCTTGGTCTCTACAGAAAGCTGAGACATGTGAGATTACTACAGAAGTATCAGAATCAAGACATCTGTTACTGTGTCCGAGTAAATTCACCTGTAACACAGTAGAAAATGTAAATAGTTATGTCCTCCTGAAAGAATCGACATTACTTTCAGTAAAAATTCAGAGGATAGCAGCCCACTTCATCTAGGAATGAGTACAGTAGTCCTTGGAATGAGTAAAGTAATATCTAATGAGGAACTGTGCTACAGTAGAAGTTAAAAAGTGAACCTGAGCAGGATTCTAGGGGTTTTAATAGAGGTTGTACACAGGTAAATATCTCAGGAAGCCATCGGCCGAGGATGATGATGATAGACACGGATAGCCCCCACATTCACCTTAGAAACACCATGAGGATCCAGAAAGAAGTTAATCTTTTAAACAGAATTGACGCGCCCTCATAAAATCTACTAGTCATCAGACAGCCATGCACACATCTATGAAGATCAGGTTCAGATATCTAGTGAGAGTGAAACAGCAAAAGGAAGGAAAGAGACTCTTCTCTAGATCATTGGTGCTGTGCAGATGTTGGAAATACAGCTCTGATTATTTTGGGGGCATGAATGTGGTGAGAGAAATTATGAACAGGTTCTGAGATACAAACCAGAGGAGCTTTCCTCTCTAACAAAGTAGCTAACAGGCGGTAGAAAGGATTTATACTTCAGATATGAAGGGGCGGGTCTAGAAAAGTTTTGATGGGGGGGCTAGGCACGAATACTGACCAGGAAAAGGGGGGCATAAATTAGACCTTTTTTAAAGGTCTAGACTTTATGAAATCGTGAATTTGTTGTTACAACTAAAGTGATCATGTAATGTAGAAAAGTGAAGAAAACCCAAGTAAAGGTTAGTTAACATTTAAAATTTGTAAGCATAAGCTCGTTCTGTTGATTCAATACAGTAAAAACAGGCAGATTTCAGGCATAGTCACAACTGCTGATTAATCATGATTAATTTGTAAGCTGTGATTAATTAGATATAAACTTCATCTTATATAGTTTAACGTATGCTAGGCCATTTAATGACAGTAACAATATCATACATCGAAGTCTATAATAAATATATATATAAATCGGATCGGTACTCGGTATCAACAGATACCTAAGCCCCAGGTATCAAAATTGGTATTGGACAGATAAAAAAAATGATATTGGAACGCGTTGTTTTTGTCTTTTTCTTACATTCTCATATAACTACTTGTGCTTTGAGCTGTGTTTGGTTTCGGGGTGGAGGTGTGGGGGGGTCACTCTGAGTCCAAGAAAATATGTTTGATCTGTGTGTGCTTACACTAATGGGTAACCAACCTAGTCTATTGGCAAAGACATGACTTTTTATCCCCCCCCCCCCTTTTTTTTTCTTCATTTTTCTCCTTTTAACTAAGCTGATTAAAAGGCAACACCCCCAGCACATCCAAACCCCCCACCCAGCCAACTCAGCCACCACCTAACCCACAGCCTTTCAGCTGCACAGGCTGGAGAGAAGCCCCAACCGCATTCTGCATGAATATTAAGTGTGGGATTTGTGTCGCGGGTTTGAAATTGGAAATCAGAAGTTTGACTAATCAGCTTTAGAGGTTCCACATTTGGAGTTTATGTGTGTGTGTGTGTGTGTGTGTGTGTGTGTGTGTGTGTGTGTGTGTGTGTGTGTGCATGCATGCATCTCTTCCCTTGTCTCCAGTGGCAACAGAGTCTACACACACACACACACACACACAACCAGCCCTGCTGCCACCACCACTGATCCTGCTGTTAGTCAGAGTGCTTATTCACTGCCTTAAACACCCCCCCCCCCCCCCCCCCCCCCCCCACACACACACACACACACACGCACATACAAATCCTGCCCTCCACCCCCTCATCACTGTTCACCGCTCCTTCCCAACTCCTATACAAAAAGGGACCCAGAAATAGCTCAAGAGGCTATTAGGAAAATACAGCTGGAGGAGGAGGAAGCTGGAGGGGGTTTACAGTCCAAAACCATTCAAGGGTACACTTCAGGTCCCTCTCCCCGTTATCATACAACCCTCTCCCGGCTCCCTCTGCCTCTCTTTGTCCTGATGAATCAGTGCTTTAGTGAACAGGCTCATTCTGGCTTGATGGGGCTTCAGCGTCTCTGGCATTGGTGGAAAATAGGGAAGAAAGACTGATAATAGGAGATAGAAGAGAAATGTTGGGTGGTGAGTGAGAGAGCACAATGGGAATAAAGGAGAAAATTATAAGAATGAGAGAAAAGAGCTTAAATGAAGCAGAAAGGATCCCATGATGGAGCAGATGAAATGAAGGGGAAGGACACAACATGAAGTACCATTTCATTACAACTAATGCTAAAATATAAATTTCTTTTTCTCCATTTTCTTTTATTTTCTTAATATCTTATCCTGAAACTTTGAACAGCTTCATAATTTCTTCTGTCAGTCGTGTTATTTTCAGGAGATAAAAGGAGCCCACTTGTCTTAAATCACTTAGCAATCACTTTTGATTCAGGGCTGGAGCCGGAGCTGTCACTTCACCATGTTCCAGGGACTTTTGTAAAAAGTGAAAATGACAAACAACATTTAGAGGTAATATTGATAATTGCAATAACATACATTTTCCTCACTTTGCAAATGCCATGTGGCTTTAAAGAACAGACATTTTTTATGGCTGTTTTTTGGTAAATGCTGAAAATTTGTGATCAATTAAGCTGCACAAAGAAGAAAAAATGTCAGACTATTGCTCCTGATAAAAGTAAAAAATATCAGGAAATACTTCAGGTTTTGTTGCCAGTGACAAAATCTGAACTTTTTCTGTAACAGTTTTCAGTTTTCAGCACTCAAAATTAGTATTTTGATGACCAGACAATGTGTCTGACACAAGACTTGTTCTTTGGAGGGAAATCATTTAGATTATAAATGCAACTGAATGTATTTAATCATATATGTTTCAAAGCAAACTGAATTTCTAAAGCACTTTTCACATCGTCATGCCGGAACCACGCCCTAACAGGGCAGAACTGGTCCACACCACCATTTGTTCAGAGCCCTGACTACCCAGACATGGACAATCACCATGGGAACCACCCCCATGAGGAAGGAACTGGAGTGGGGGGAAAAAAATAATAATAATAATAAATAAAAATCAATCTTAAAACAGTAGCAACAAATATGATGAAACATGTATAAAAATATAAATAAAGAGTTCATATCCACCATGCACCCGGGTAAAATAGATTAAAAAAAATAAAAAGCAGAATTAAAAAGTTGACATAAACTGGTAGCAGTTTGAAAATAAATTATTATAATTTATAAAAATTATAAAACAAATAAATACATAAATTAATAACTAAGTAATTTAGTCATTTAACTTATTAATTTAAGTCATTTGTATTAAAAAATTTTGTGCCAGTGATGACGTTTTTTTTTTTTTTTTTTTTTTTATTCAGAAGTTTCTCTCCTCTCTTAGCTGCAACTTGTTCAGGCAGTAGCTCTGATTGATAATTTCAATAATTCCATATATTGTAGCTTTGATCACGACTGAACATTTGAGCAAAATAAGGTAGAATTTAATGTTAATCTGTAATGTTTTTATATTACTTTTGGGAGAGGACTTTTTTGTCCTCTAAGGATCTGAAAGGGTAGTAAATTTATTTCCGGTGTTCTGTTGGCCTTTTTTTTAACATTTGCCAAACTGGAATTTCAAATTTGTTAAAGAGAAATGTTTTCTAAAAACAAATAAGCCTATAGGGGGAAATGCAACCTCAGTGGAGGCCATAAAGTGAGGGACAAATTACCTGAAAGGACAAAAAGTTTCTAATGACCTATAAGGTTTGTCTGTTCCAAAGTCTCACTTCACTAATGGTTATACTAAATCTTATTCTTGGACATAATTTCATTTTAAATTCTATTCTTTCCTAAAATAACACCCCATCTCAGTCCTGAAAGATTTATTCATCACCTGCTGAACTGGACTACAGCTGTCATTTATACCCACCACAAATGGATTTTAACCCATGTTAATTTAGAGCTCTGCTCTTTACGAGTATCTGTTTCTATCCACATGACTCGGACTGTCGTGAAACAGATGAGATATTCTAGTCAATCAAGTCAAAAAACCTGAATCTAAACTGGCTACTGGGTATCTCTGAATAAAATCTGTATCGCTCCTTCCCGCTGGGCTAATTTCTACATCCAGTTCGATTCTGTCCCAGGTTCATATCACAGACTTCCAGCTTCACGCTGACACATTTCCAGTCTGTTGTGTTGATTTTTAATCACATCAGTATGAGAAGCAAATTGCTTCCTGGCAGGTAGGAAATTTATCTGAAACATCTGGTGTGCTTGTAAAATCAGTCACACATCAGGAATGTAAAGAATAACAATTTTTCTGAGAAAATTTTAAAGTCGCCAGTTGACAGCAACAAATTACAACTACAAATTTTCTCTTTGCACTCCAGGCACCGTTAAATCAGCTGGAATCAGAGAACTCATGGTCAGCCTCCACCTATGACCTCCTCATATGATTATGATTCATATTTTTCAAGATTAGTTTAATATAGATTTAAAGGAAAAATCAAACTGAGAAATTCTTGTAGGTTAAACAAAAAGAGGAAACAACCCATTACAGAATGACTTCCACAAGCAAAAACTGGAAAGGGTGCCAGAATATCTGATCCTGTACTACTTTTTTTGGCCCCTCCAACCCTTAAGGATAAGGCATGACGCACTGCAATCCGTTGACTGGTTGAAAGAATCATCGCTTCCTGTGCAACTCTGCAAAAAGAACAGAGGAGGAGCAGCTCAATGTTTACCTATGCAGGGGATTTCTAAAGCCAAGAAGAATGAACACAACCTTCTGGAAGTCCACCATTCTCCTTCGTTCCTGTGTCACCTTCTTTGTTATAATTCACAGAAGGCGTTGCACCCCGTGTGATATGGAGCTGACGCGTTTATAGCTAATTGACTGAGACCAGGTACAGATATGGTTGTGTGGAAACGCAACACAGATCAGGGTTTACCAAACCAAACCATTCCGTCAGATCCCTTTACCTTTAGTTTTTAGTTTGATCTTTTTTTTACATAAACCAGGCTGTAACAGCTGAAGCTTTTAATCCCAGTCAGCATGCAGACTTGACGTTTCCAGGACAGCCTCAGCTGTCAGATTATGAGGCTAAAATGATGTAAAATTAATGTATCAATAGATATAGCAGCATAAAGGCCCACCAGAAGAAGAAAGCAGAATTTCTTACCTCTACTATTTACCTGCTAGCTTCACTAAACCAACTCCAGCTCAGCTGCTTTTTGGCGCCACCGTGCATCAGAAACGTCTTCTTGGCTTCATTCCAGCCATAGAGGAGAATTATTTTTCTTCTTTTCAGACACACATAGAACTTTCTGCTCACTGGTTGATCTTTGGCTGCTCCTGATTGGACATTACCGTCAATCTAAGCTCTCTGATTGGTGGAAAGTTTGACAGGAAGTGGCTTCATCATCATGGCCAGATCTAAATAGAGGTCTCTTAAGCTTGGTACACATAACAATGTTTTTAATCTTATCAGATTTTTTATTGGTTCAAGACCTCACAGTTCAAGATAAAAAAATCAGGCATTAAACAGTTTTGATCATGTGTGTGGTGTGCGCTGATAATCTACTCACAGAACAACACACACATAACGATGCTGTCCCGCAACTCATAAACAATCTAGTTCTTTGAGCCGGACAAACCTCGAAATGTAGAAGAAGAACCATAGCAACAACCGGCAAAAAACGAAGACGAAGAAATATAGTAACAATCGGAAAATACAACACACAACATGGAAGAGGACATACAAGACGGAGGGAATGATGGTGGTCTTGTTAACAATATTAACAGAAAAAGCCAGAAATGAAAAAATAAATAAATAAAAAAAAATAACAGACTGTAGACAGCGTGAACACAGACTTTATGTCTTATGTACTTTATGTACTTTATTTTGCTATCAGAGGTCGAGACGAGACAAAAACAGCCCAAAAATAGTTATGAGTGTACGAGGCTTTAGCAACATAGCAGTGATAGTGATGTTTTTATGATGAAATGTGATAAATTATGCTGTTATTATGGATCATTGTGGATTTACCAGATAGAGTCTCTGAATAAAACTACATTTAGTGGCTGGATTGTAAACCTCCTGGACGGGATAGAAATGCCTGGAAAACGTCTGTACATCACCTAAAGGTTGAGCTGTTCATCCCAGTTCACCATCACAGTTTTAAGGGTTCAGTAGCCAATAAGTGGACACAAACTTGGTTTTATTTAATATGAGATATGAAATATTTTCCAGTATCTGCCAGTTTAGGAACTAACTGGTGTAGGATTACTGTTGCAGGGCCAGAAGCTCAAATTTCATCAAAACTCTCAGTAACCCAGCTGCCTTCTGTTCTACTCTGCTGCTCTTTACTAATTTGTTTCAGTTTCATTAGATTTTGTCAAACTAAATTAACATCAATGTCAAATTAATAAAATGTATTTCTACTTTTTATTCCTCTTAATTAAGCATGTAAACAGAGCGAAAGATAAATGTTAAAAAACTCTCAGGAAAAAAGCTCATTCAGAGGAAGGTAGTTAAGCAAAGCGAGGATGGAAACCCAGACAATAGAAAGCAGAGAGACAAGTGGACCTCCACCTCCCAGAGAGCGGGAGCAATCACAGTGAAGAGTGTTTCACCCTCCCACGCCTCCTCCTCCAGGCCACAGCTGTACACTCCCATCCCATCATTCATCCGGCCATGGCACAGCGGTTCGAGGTGTTTCCAGTCTCCACCACGCTCCATAACTCACCCCCTCTTCTCCAGAGAGATGCTCCTTACACACCTCCTCCCTAGCGCTCATCACTCCCATCAGTCTGTCTTTAAAACAACCATCAGAGATATGAGACGCAACAGCCTGCAACGCTCGCCGTGGCTCTTCACATCTCTACACATGTGCTGGGGTTGTTCCTCTGGGAGACTTTAGGAAAAATGGCAGCAATAGAGTCTACAGCGGCCATAATTCACCTGGCTGGCTCTGTGATGCTGTGACACAGTTATTAGCCTTATATAGCAGAGCTGTCACTGTGTCATTATTGCTCACCACCATGTAAGACCATCCGTTTCTTTTTATTTACTTATTTCTTCCTAACCAGTTTTGGCCGACACCACTGCTTTTTCTCCCTTTCTTTCTTTCTTGTTTGTCACATGAGGAGGACGGTGGTGCCTCTAAAGCAGTTTGCCATCTTTTTATTGTTGCTGCTGCAGATTTTCTTTATCAGACTCAGAAAATAGCAGCACATGTGCACGTTTCCAGGACATGGATGTTAATGAGTTGGTTCTGCATCTGCAGAGGAATAAACACGTTAACGGATTCTCCGCAAACTATTTATGACAGAAGGTCAGAAATGGATGAATAAAAAGACGCTGTTCATATGAATTTACCTTTAATATTTCCAGACAGTTTTAAAGGCATTTTCTGAGCATTAAACATTTAAAGAGTCAATAAAAACATTTCCTAATATTAGAGATGCTGTTTATGTTTAACGACTTTTTAGATTTTTATGATCATAATTTCAAATCAGGAAAAATTCAAATTTATTTATGAAGTACTTTTAATACAAGAAGTGCTTGACATAAAATGATATTTTAATGTTTAAAGCCTTCACACCTGTAACACAACATAACAATTCACTAATCCAAGGATATTTTTTATTTATTTATATATTTATTTGTTTCATCGTTCTTATTTTCTTTAATTTGATTTTTGTTTATTAATATTTTACTTATTTTATTTCCTTATTTTTTGGTTATTTTCTATTTTTATTTTTTTTTTACTTTTCAATAAAATGTTCTTATATAATCTATTTGTATTTATTTATTTTATTCGTTTTCTTTTATTTGATTTATTTATTTTATTGTTTAATTATTTCATTTGATGAGTTTGTTTGTTTCATTTGTAATTATTTATTTATTTATTATTATTAATCTAATCTTCATTTTGATTAATTTATTTGTTTACTTGTTTAGATTAATATAATTTATGTATTTATAAGTTTGTTTATTATTTCATTATGTATAGTTCAGTTTTATTTAACGTTTTATATGTTTTTAATTCATGTTTTTCGTTCATTATTGTTATTTATCAAAGTTAATCTTTAACTTTTAATAAATTCACACATTTTTTTATTTTTTTTATGGTATTTTATTCATATATTTTCCTGTTCAGTCTTGTAAATAATGCATCAGGTATGTTTTATGGGTCCAGCATCGATGAGGAGGTCGGGGTCTTTCGCTCTAGTGAGATCAGTCAGATGTAAGTCAGTGTTTACACCTGGGTCAGAGAGATATACGTCCTCAGGTCTAAGAGGGAATAAAGATATCATCCTTTTATCTTCAGCCAGCATTGAACATCACAGCAGTCCATAGACTTGATGGGAGCTGCAGGTTGATGCAGGCTGAGCACTAAGCAGTAAAAAAGAGGATTTATAATTAAGGTCAGGGTAGACTTAAACCTCTGGAATGTGCTGGAGCATCACGGACGCAGTGTTTTCACTCTGTCTTTTAATCTTTGTGAGTAAATGTTGGACATTTCTGCTGGTGTCATGTATTCTGAGACCTTGCACTTAAATATGCTCAGCTTTTTTTATAATCTCCTCTAACTAGTAGAAGTTTTACTAATACTGAACTCAAACTGCTATGAACAACCTTTCTGGGATATTATTAACCTTTTTTAATTCACTCTGGATAAATGATCATGTAGGTTTGACCGATGCTTTCATTTGGATGTGTTGGAAAACACCATACAAGGTTTTCTTTGCATAAAAATCTGAATTTAATAAGAAGTAGGAAAAGTAAACATGGTAAAGTGTATTTCTGGGCTCAGTGTGAAGGACAGCTATCAGGGAGACAGCAGGGCCTAGCTTGTGATAAATACTGTGCAGCAACCCTGGTATGCACACATGAATACACACATCACACACCAACGTCTCTAAACAGTTTCAGCTCAGACCGCTCTGATGTTTGAACTTTCAGTTATAATTTGGTTCTGCATCAAATTACCCAAAATTACTCTCTCCCCTTCATCGTTGGCAGCCCTTTGTCCACTCCATCTCACTTCTTTTTTCTTCCTCTGTCAGACCGACTCTCTTCATCACAGAACACACACACATGCAGGGCAGCTTAGGCGCCCTTAGGAGTAGCTGTCAATCACCCATCAGGCTCCCAGGTCAATTTGCCAGGCTGCCAAATGTGTCGTATCAGTGGGCTCCCCGATGTCAGGAACCCTCATTATAGGCCAAAGGCTAAACCAAGGAAGTGAATGAGGCTTTCCTCTTCATTATTTCCAGTCCCCCGTGACCCCCTAACCTCTTTGTCCTCCCCCCGCTACCTGGTAGTAGCATCTCTCCAACCTTTAACAAACCACACTGGTTTAACCCTGTTTACCTGCAGGCCATGGCTCTGCTGCTGCTTCACGGGAATCCACTCAAGCTTCCTGCTCCCTCTTCCTTTCAGCTTTCGTTCTTTGTTGGTTTCATTCTGTTTCCCCTCTTAGTGCCCAGAGGAGCTGGTGAAAAGAAAAGTATTTGACAAGCAGCCTTGGAGGAGTCTTTTTTTTTCCACAGTGCACTGCATGATGCTCACCACTCTCTGTGTTTAATTGTCAAAGGGAACTAACTTGCTTTCTGTTTTTAGATGTCAAAAGCCCAGCCGGCCATGCAGCCGGGCAATTTCTTGAACAAGGGATGCCGTTATGGACAATTCATCTAAAGCAGCACCGCTTGTTGGAAATGCTGCACCTCATTAACAAATGAATCTAATCTCAAGTTGGGAGATAAAGTGTTTAATCCTCTACCTGTGTTATCAGTTTTATGAGTAAATACGCCCCGCGGCATGCCAAGCGCCTCGCCGTTGCCACGGTTGCGTGACAGTGGCAGAAAAATATTGCTCCCCTCGTTATTAATTCGCAAATCAATTAACTGCCATTGCAGCATCTGTCTGATGAATGGCTTGTAATTTCCCTGTAGGTGTAACAGAGCTGTCCTCCATTATCTGTCTCTCCACCCGCATGCATGCTGGTCAGGCAGGTTGATGTGAGCTTAGATGGCTTTTCTGCATTAGTTAAACTAATTATTGATTTTTAGTTTTACCTCAGTGCAATTCACAGCCCAGATAGCACTCTGCAGGATGTAGACAATGCTGATTTGTGGGCAGATTAGAAGGAATGAAGGACAACATTGTTTAGTTTTTACCGTTTAACTCCATAAAGCTTTAAAGGCAGCAGTTTATTTTATATGGGACATACATGTAGAAGAGTAAACACGGTTATCTGGAGACCTTGATGGCTACACGTCACCACCACAAAGGCCCCGGTGTTTACTTGTCCAGCTTATCAGACGTTAAATGAATCACAAACAGTATCTGTGCGTGTACTAAATGTCGTCCTTGGTGTGGGCTGAGTCACAAAGGCTAGAACAGAGACACAATGCTGTGGGTTTCTGCTTGTGGTAACACGTGACAGTGAATGACTCCGTTTGTAAAAGCTACTCGAAGTCAACGGGCCATTTAATGGTGCTCATCAACATTTGAGAGCTTTTAAAACCTCACTGATGCAGTCACATGATCAGATGGTGCTCCTGTTGGAATGTTGTACTAAAGCTGGGAATGACAAACACTCCAAATGATGGGATCAGTCAATCGCTTTAATCACCAGGTACATCCGACAACCTGTCCAGGTTGCACCCAGCCACTCACCTGGCAACCTGTGGGACAGGCAGCCTCCTGCAACCCCGGTCTGGAATCAGTGGGAAGAGAGGATGGACGGATGGACGGATGGACGGATGGACGGACGGATGGATGGATGGATGGATCTATTTTTATTTACCCTAATTTAATTCTATTTTGAATATATTTTTTAATTTGATGTTTTTTGGTTTTATTAATTATATTTGCTATTTTATTTTTTTCAGCTTTTTATTTACAGTTATTTTAATATATATAAATATATATATATTGCTTTGTTGTTCTTTAATCAAATTTTAGACTCATTTCGTTTCATTTAATTTTTTCCAACTGCATCACCACACCCAAAGTAACAGGGAAATCTTATCATAGTTAGGTACACGCCAGTGTTGGCACCATCGAAGCCACGAGCACCATTTGGCCCGCTGTGAGAGAGAATGTCAAGTAGCTTAACCCACATCCCATTCATCTTAGCCTCCTCCTCCTTCATGCCAGTGTGGAGCTAAATAGCGCCGCGTGTAAAGCCTGCCCCTCATGGATAAGCCTCATTCAGACATGTGGTGCTTGACCACGATGGGAGTAGAACAAAACAGGAAGTGTGGCGTGAGAGAGTCAAAGAGTAGAGAGCATTCTTACAGCAGTTAAGAGGCGCACTAATCCTTCCTCCCCTACCAGGTGCTGAGAGAGGAGATAACCTGGGAGACAATTGCAACGACCAGGCCTCTCCATATGGTCCTGAGTGTGTGTGAAAGCTGCTGAGTGGTGCAGAGGTGGGCAGGCTGAGCGACGGGCTGGATGGATGTAGGGGGATAACAGGAGTCAGTGAAAGGGAGGGAGAGGCCTTTGTCTTTGTTTTTCCAGGCCTAAACAGGGATTAGTGGCTCGCTGACGTCTTCTGTCACTCACCACACGGTGACGGCTGCTTCCAGGGGCCTCGGCTCAATCAAGTGTCCGAGTGAGAGTGAGAACTTTAGAGGCTTGATGACTGATTTGTGTCTGAGAGTTATGGGATCGACCCTTTCAGCTCCTGAAAACATGTACAGTGTATGCACGTCACAGACAGATCAGCCACATTCATCCCCGTCGTCAAATAAACTATCACTTTCATAAATACTCAAATTACTGAAGAATAACTGAATAAGGCTGTCATTCAAATATCCAAACTGGCATTTAAAGGGTTAAAATCCTAAAAATGATAGCATGTCTGGTAGTTTTGAGCAGTTTGGAAGTTGTTTAAATGATTTATGGAAAAGAAAAGCAGTAAAAAATATTGATGTTTGGTGATTTTACAGCTGTTTTTGGGTGTTGAACTTTAGCAACAAAGGTCTCCAGAAGGCAATAAATTTGAGGAGAACACAAGGGTTAATGCTTTTAATTATTGTACTGTTTATTTGATATATAGGTTTAGATAAATTATTCCCCTGACAAAGAAAACACATGTCCACATATGGAAAAGAGTTTGGGTTGGTGGACGCCATCGGGGAGTCCTACATTCTTGATCTTATCTCTGGATTTGATTTAAATGCCGCCACTGAGATATGTAGCATCTCTCTACTTGCTTGTTCTCCATGCTAAAAGAAAAAAAAAGAAAAGAAAACATTCATCCAGCACGGGGAGGGGGTGAAAAGTGGAAAGGCTGTGGAGTGGCAGCCAAGTTTGTGTCATGTCCTATCTCGCACAGCATGGCATTTTATCGCCGTATCACCTCCCTCTCAGGCAGCGGAAAGTGGAGTGTAAACAACAGTATTCTTGCTGTGTAAAAAATGGCTGCAATCTTGCCATCTCAGTTTACTCTATCTTTTCTTCCTGCCCTCTTTTACCTTTTTCATTGCAAAAGTTCTTGACAGCCAACTGATAAAATATTTTCAGTTGAGAGTTAAAAATCTAGGTCAAAGCAAAACAAGTGACGTAGCTTTAATCTGACATATTTGAAGGTAATACAGGTGTGAATATGAGATGTAAAAGGAAACAAAGAGACCCCATTCTCTTTGGTTTCTGCTTGGAAGACTTTTGCTTTTATATTTGCCCTCAGAGCACTGAGTTCTGCAGACCGACATAAACTTTTTACATGGTGGAGGCATTAAATGGCAAATTCATGTTTAGGATTGCCTGATAGGGGAATGTCTGTGTGGGTGGTGAGGTAACCAAGCCACTTTTATTAGGGTTGTACAGAGGAGGAAACTCAATGGGCTTCTACAAAGTGACAATTCCACCAGCTAGTCTTTTTTTCTCTGTTTCTTCTTCCCATTGAGAAATAACAGGTCATCAGACACCTTTGTAAGACGTTTTAACGTAACCCTGTCATTATAACACCCACAGTGGACATCTATTGAAGAGCTGTTTTCTAGTATATGCACAGATGGGGACACACCTGGCAACCGGTGGGCCCCAGCTGGCCTGTATCTTTGCATTCACCTGTGTGCATCACCTGTCTAGGAGGATGTAGGGGTGCGGTGAGCTTGACACTGAAATTTTTTTATTGACCACAAAACAGCTACGAAGTAAGTCATGCATCATGATTTCTTGTACACGACGCATAATATTTTATGGATTAGTTGTAACCTGGAAAAAACTAATGTGAGACAAAGAAGCTCCATCCTAGTGCACGTCATCAGTTATCTCCCGTGTTTAATCTACCACGGCTGATGAAGAGGGCTGCGTTGGACACTTAGCTGCTGTTAGTCGCTTGTGGAAAAACTTATTAAAAGCCTAGAAGATGCTACTAATTATTCAGCTCTATAAAACATTTGACATGAAACTCCTTAAACTGTAAACATCCTCTGAGTGCTGCTTTCCCATGAATTTCTCCATTTTGGACTAATAAAGGATTATCTTAACTTTTAAATCTCTTCTTTTGTTTTTACAAGTTCTAAATTAGAATATGTTGAATTCACAGCAGAAACAGTGAAAACCTTTTTTTTTTTTGGTGCACTGCTTTTAGAAAATTCATTACATTTATTTAAATCTGAGCCACAAAAGCTGCCTCTGTACTTCATGAAACATCTGACCATGCTTGACATGTGAAGCATCTAACATTATCAGAGTGGATGCCATCTTTTTATGATCAAGGCTGGCTTTGTTCGGCCAGCGCAGAAGGACTTTCTAAGGGGAAGGCCTCAGATGCCAGGGTCTGGATGTTTTAGTGGTTCTGGATGTCCTCAGGCCTGCCTTCAGCACGCGATAGAAATAATGGACTCCTTGTCTGGTCACTGTGGGAAGAACAGTGAAAAGCGTGGAGCTCCAGATGCCTCTAAGAGTGTGCCACTTGGTTTTCACAAACAGAGGCTGCATACGAGCACTGCAGAGAAAACTAGTTTATGAAACTTTGTTACTCTGCTGAACTTTTTGTAGCTGCAGCTTGTTGATGTTCGGCTGAGAAATGTCTCATAATGAGGCGTGTGCTCACTTGCAGAGAGGAAAAGAAAAACACTGATGCAAACAGTTGAAAGGAGCCAAAAAATCTTCAAATGTTCAAAACAAGGACAGGCTTCTGTTATTGTTCCAGAGGACGTTTAATTCCAGGGATCTTCATCTGTTCTGACATGTTTGAAGGTTTCATTTCTGCATGCATAGAAAGTAAACGGCATATTGACTCGTGGAGGATGGTGGTATTTCTACTTGTTCCTCCAGGCTCCTCACCATCCCAAGGAGATGTCCTTCATTAATATTTATGTTTAACCTCTTACTGTTCCACATCAGGTGTTATGGTGTCTAAATCCTGACTGCCTGGTTATACTGCAGGTTGCAGGAGGTTGTCTCTGCAGTTTCCCCTGTGCTTGTACAAAGTGGGGTGTTTTTATTCCATCTCCCAGTTCCTCTAGCCCGGCACTCCTCCTCACTTGTTTTGATCTTAGGTGACAAGTGAAGGCTTTTGCAGACGGGTGAAGAAGCAGGCAGCGTGGCGCGCCGAGAAAGTGGCTTTGATAGTTGAAATTAATGAGGCTGGATATGTTTGGCTCCTCTCATTATGCCTACATGCAGACCCCCAAACCCTGGGGGCCCCTGAGCTCTGCTTCTCGTCTTTGTGCCATGATCTCTCTCTGTCTCCTGATTTAGAGCCTCCTCCACTCTTTTCTTTTTCTCCCTTTGCAACTTTTTTCCCCCGTCTCTGCGCCTCTCTCTTTCTCCACCCACACCTCAGCCCAACTCTTAAACACTCTGCCGTGTGTGGAACAAAGTGATAATATAATCAGCTGTGCAGGGGGAGAACAATAAGTGTGTCATGTCGGGTTGACAAGAAGCAGAAACCTCTTCAAAGACACCTTAACATTCCAGTTTAGTCCTGACTGCATGCAGCTGGAGGACGGTAGAGGGGTGGAGTGGCTGGAAATGTATCCATCAGAGCTTGGAACTGTGCATTTTCTACAACTCTACTGTTGTGTGTGTGTGCATTAATTAGTGTTCATAAGTAGTCTTTCTTTTTGTGCAGGACTTGATTTTATCCGCATCCAGACTTCACAAAAGTGTCCGGTCCCACTGGGTGTACATTTGTCACAGTGATTGTGCGTCTGTGTGTGTTAAGGGGTTGATGGGCTTGAGGTTGGTCCTGAGATAAGGGGAACATCTGTTAGCCTGTCTTTATCTCTGGCAGAGCTCCTGGCACACCATAGTGAGAAGCTCCATCTAATCAGAGCAGACACAGAGTCAGGGAGGGGGATGACATGGCTGCCAGCTCTGTGGTCCTTCCTGCTGCAGACCTGGCAACCACACACACACAAACACACACTCTAGTCATCTTTACACTTTGTCACATTTTAGCTTCTGTTGCAGCACAAACTGTTTTTCAGTCTCTTCAGGATTTTAAGGCTTTTCATTTTGTAAGTACTCTGCCTGGCCAAAATATACACCATCATTAAAAGGTCAAGTATTTGGTAGAACCGCCTTTAGCTTTGATTCCAGCAGCATTCACTGTGGCATTGTTTCTCTAAGCTTCTGCAATTCCATCAGATTTATTTCTATCCAGTGTTGCATCAGTTTTTTTTTACCAAGATCTTGTAGTGATGACGCCACCTGGATTTAATTAAGCAAACAGGTCGGAGCCTCCTTTTGGATAATTCCTGAAGGAATCTTTTGTCTTTCAGCTGCAACAAGTTATTTAACCCCATCTGATGCAATGAGCAGCTTCCCATTTCTTAAGCAACCACGTGGAAAAGATGTTGGTCTGTTTAAGAAGGGTCAGATCATTGGCATCAAGCAGAGAAAACAGAAAAAGGGGATGCAGAAACTACTAAAACTGTGTCCAACGCATTCTTGGTTAAGGCCCACAATGGCAGTGGCACAGGGACTCCTCGAACCTGGGTTCTCGAGATCCAAGCCCCCACCTCATATACCACGGGGCTATGACTCTTCCCAACTATTTGTATTAAGGATTGCAGCCTCACAAATTCCTGTTGGGACTGACTTTGTATTGCTTTTCCTTCCCGTTTTGTTATCAGTTCTGAGTGACGGTGACCTTTTCCTGTAAGACCTTGAAGCTTCCTATCACCATATACTCTGAATACTTAAAAGTTTTGGTGTTTATTCAAACAAATGACACAATCTCTTTGTTCCATTTTCATCACCCAGATTTCCCAAAGTCTTGAACCAACCTGTTTCCTCAACAACTTGTCATCATGCTGCGCTCGTTGAGGGAAAAAAAATCATCACTGCTGCTGTTTTATTCCTGTTTGCTTTGGTATTTTCTGTTAGAAAAAAGTAAACTTAGCAAATTTTTAGAAGTCAAACAATAGCCATTTACCCTTCAACATGGATTGGCTGATATTCAGTGTTAGGTAGCCTCACTGTGTTTGGGGGTCGACATAGGTCTTCTTCCATGTTTTACCCATCTGGGGTGGGGTGGGGGGGGCTCAGTGGGTAGAGTGGTTGTCTTGTAGCCAGAGGGTTGCTGGTTCAATCCTTGGCCTATCGAACTCATGTCGAGATGTCCCTGAGCAAGACACCAAACCGCCATCAACAATGGCAGCTTCTGCCATTTGTGTGTAAATGTGATGTATATTTTAAAGGTCCCATATTATACACTTTATTCCCAATCTGAGACCATTCATTAATATCTAAATGAAATATTTCCGCCATGGTATGGACAAATCGACCCTCAGTTTGAGTGCAGCGGCTTCTCTTCACCTCCCTCTTTTTAGCAGCTTCAGAATTGTGCAGTTTATGGTGGGCGGAACCCTGGTGGAGCAGCTCAGCTGTTGGCTCCGCCCATCGCATCGCCCGTCATGAGGTGATTGACAGGTTAATATATTTTCAAGCTATCAGACTAATAAGGCCGAAACGATAAAATAACTGCCAGCTCTTACCTCTCCAGCTGTGTCACGGACAGTTGGTATTGAACCTGGCTTCAGCTTCAAACGGTTGGCGAAGCCTGCTTTCCATGCCCCCATGTTGTGGAAACAGTCCTCTTTGAAATGCTGGCCACAGACATGCAAAACCTTTGGAAGTTTTCCGGGTACATTTCCTCCAAAAATAAAATTAATCCACTCAGTCCTCGTGGGTTCAGTGGATGGAAGTAAAAAAACGTTTTCGTGTTCATTTATGCAGCCACAAACAGAACAGTGCTTCTGTCGCTTAGCCATGTCCGCTAACGAGGGTTGCCGAAGAGGGAAAAACACTGGGCGCTACGTGATTTTTAGAGGGCGGGCTTTGAGAGCCGGTAGACGGGTCCATCGCTCTGTGGGGAGTGGTTATTGTCCCTTATGACGTCATAACGTACACGCTTTCAAACAAGCTCATTTCAGCGCTTACTTCCCTAGAGATGGAGCAGGGGGGAGAGAGAGCGCCTGAAAGAGTTTCACACTTACGGGTCTCCTACACATGCGGGGGGACCAGTATGACTGTTCCAAAACCATTAAAAAGTGAATTTTGCATAATATGGGACCTTTAAGCGCTTTGGGTATAAATGCTATATAAATACAGACCATTTACCATCTGGAGAATTATTTTGTTCTGGTTATTGTGTACAACAGTGACACTGACCTGCTGTGTGGATCCAGTCCCTATAGGTCTAATAAATGGAGGTGGACCTTGTCGCCATGTGTTTTTATGCATTGCCCTGCTGATCATGAGAGCTGACAGCTGTATGCAGCTATGGTGACTCCCTGGGGACGGGATGCAACAGGAACAGACACTGAGGGATACACACATACACCGTTTTACCATTTGCACACACACTCAAAGTCATAGCTAAGAGAGCCTTGTTCACACGCTCCACTGATCAGCAAGAAAAACAACAATACAGTGCTGCAGGAGCTGGATTGTAGTAGAGCTGAAAGAGCACAAACACACATTCAAAGCTTTTTAGATCAATTAATTAAATACTATATTGCATTTTGGTGCTATTTTATTTACTTCCTCAGGCCCTAATTCCTCCAGAACTCCCTTAATTCTTGGTGTGATAGATGGAACCAGGTGGTGGAAAGCTTCCTCAGAGGTTTAACTCCATTGTGACATGACAGCATCACACAGTTTCTGCAGGTTTGTCGGATGATGAGAATCTCCTGTTCCACCACATCCCAAAACTGCTTTGTTGGATTGAGATATCTTTAGAGCTGGAATCAAACTTTTCAGTATGCATGGGGAGAGATTCTTCAGTCAGTAATACCAGAATCCTAAATGTGGACAAATAATCAAGCAAATCTAAACTTGTATTGTAGTTTGTACAAGAAATAAAACATATGATTGTGACAGTGAAATCACTCTTAGAGATGGCGGCTGCTCCTGTTCTGGTTTGTAGGGTAAGAAGGAGGGAAAACCATTAAGATGTAACCTTAAGTACTCTGGGATAACATGGATCGTAATGGAAAGCCACACTCCTGCATACTTTGATGTGGTCGGCATTTAACTGCCTGTTCTGTTCCTGGTTAGATTCACTGAATGTTTTGATTTTAAAAAGAAGTGGAGGTTATTAAGGCTTCACTTTCATCATTGTGGAGGATACTGAGCAATGACACGGACTGAGATTCACCATAAGAAAGAACCAACTATCAATTTCAGTACAAAGTGTGAATCTAACAGGTTTGAACAGAACAAGGTTACATTTTTCTTTGTGGGTCAAAACATTTCCAGCCACATGTAAGAAAGCCACATTTGAAAGCAAAAAATTCACTCTTAGAAACTTGTATTGAGCTTGTAGTTCATAACATCGTAGATTAGCATCACACAGTTGCTGCTGGTTTGTCGGCTGCATCCAGGATGAGAATCTCCTGTTCCACCACATCCCAAAGCTGCTCTACATCCCCCACACCATTACACCAGTAGCAGCCTGAAGCCAGATCCAAGGCAGGATGGATCCATGTTTTCGTGATGTTTCCACCTAATCGGAGCCTAGCCGAGAATATGGAGCTGAAATGGAGACTCATCAGACCAGCAACACTTCTCCATCTTCTATTGTCCAGTGTTGGTGAGTGTGGTGAATTGTAGCCTCAGTTTCCTGTTCTTAGCTGACAGGAGGCACCCGGTGTGGTCTTCTGCTGCTGTAGCCCATCTTCTTCAAGGTTGGACGTGTTGTGTGTTCAGAGGTGCCATTCTGCAGACCTTGGTTGGAACCAGTGCTTATTAGACGTTCTGTTGCCTTTCTATCATCTCCAACCAGTCTGCCCATTCTCCTTTGACCTCTGACATCAACAAGACATTCTGGTCCAGACAACTGCTGCTCGCTGGGTATTTTCTCTTCTTCAGACCATTCTCTGTAAACCCTAGAGATGGTTGTGTGTGAAAGTCCCAGTAAATACTCAGACCAACAACCACGCCACCTTCAAAGTCAGTTAAATCTGCTTTCTTCCCCATTCTGAAGTCCTCTTCATCATGTCTACATGACTACATGCTGCCATGTGATTGGCTGGTGAGATATGTGTGTTAGGAAGCAGTTGAACAGATGGAGCTGATAAATTGGACCATGAGTATATATCAGAAAAGAAATTTAGGAAGTTGGAATAGATGTTAGTCTTCGTGGTATTGTTTGACTTTAGTTTAACACACTGCAGAAAATCTTGTTGTTTTCTATTCTCAGACATTTAGAGGCTCATTCTCATTTTAATGACCATGAAAGAAAAAACACGGGAGCAATCAGATACCATCTTTTATTTGTGGCAACTGAGTCAAAAATGAATATTTTCACTCTTTTTAATGAAATGTATTCCAGCACAGGGCCTGGTATGAATGGGATGTCGTCTGATTTATATTTTCTGACATCAGGAAATCAAACATCTAACTTTTTATTGGATTGTGGTTTTATCTCTTTTGTGTTTTAGAATTGAGTTTGAAATGTTTTTCTTTTGTTTCCATCACAGCTGCAGCTTTACTGGGTTATCATCCTGTATGTGGACTGGATTATGAGTCCCTTTCATTCTGTATTTGATCCCAGAAAATGACAAAACCAGTTTTAACCAGCAGAACGAGTCCCACCTGTAGCATGCTCACACATGGACCTTCCCAAATATAGACTGCTGATTCACACTCTTCCTTATAACAAGTCAAAAGTCACACCAACCCCCCCATAATGACTTAATTAATGCAATTTTCTTTTTTTTTTCCTGAATCTGTACCCATGACAACTCTCACTTCCAGAGACCTTTGACTTGTAACTGTTGACACCCAACTCCGGAGCTACGCTGTTGGTATGAGTCTTAACATGTGCCACATTCTCTGGAGCACATTTCCATGGCCTGCTTAGATAAATTCCAATCTGAACCCCAGCTTGTCAGAAAAAATTATAGCATCACATCTCATTTTGGAGAAAAGCCAGAAGTCTTCTGTTTACTCACACGTCATTTAAAGTGGGACTTTTAAAGACAGAGCCTTCTTCTCCTGAGCAAACACTCGGGTATTTAAGAGATTGAAGCCAACTGAAACTCTTCTGGTGACTTGTGGGGAACAAAGTGAAGCAAAAGGTTATGGCAGCCCTGTCAGAAATGGTGGGAAGAGAGAGAAACTAAACAGACCTGCAGGCGGTTCTGGTTTGTAACCATGTGATTGGGTCTGTCAGTGGGAATGAGATTGCTTTGGATGTTGTAGCTTTTTTCTGCATGTTCAAATTCAAACAATTTAAAAAGATTTTTCACTTTTTCTCCAGTTTCCTCATGCTGGACAGAATTACCCATAAAACAGTTAGAAGAAGAGTGTCGTAGTAACTGCATGTTAGCTTCAAGAATGAAGCTAACATGCAGTTTCAAACCCTAACTAAGCTGTAATTAAGTCATATAACCAGCAGACACCTAAGAAAGAGCCTGAAATGAACATTGGACCTCATTCACCAATAGTTCTGAAATCCTATTTACATATTTTTACAAAGATTGTGACAATCTAATATTTTCCCATTAAGGATTTGTTCTTAGAAAAAAAGTATTTTAGCTACATTTTCCTGATTAAATACAATATTTCTGATAAAATTAAAGTAAAAAAAAAAAAAAAAAGAAAGAAAATTAAAAGACCTCTTTTTCCAGATCTGAGTCAAAATCAGGGTTTGGGCTGTTTTCTGTCATTGTTTTTTACAGTACAATAAAAAATCATAATATTTTTGTCAGTAAAAAAGAAAATTTCCTTGGTAATTTCCAAAATATTTAATTATTTTAATATAAATTATGTTCACCAACAGTGAAATGTATTAATTAATCAATTTATTCATTTATGTGAATGGAACAGTGCGTATAAATTGACTTAAATATGTCAGATTTACCACCAGAACCACATCATACACCAGGGATGTGAAACTCCGGTCCCCAAGGGCGCCGTCCTGCAGGTTATAGGTGTCTCCCTGACTCAAATGAATAGGTCGCTGTGAATAACTTGACAAAAGGATGGTGGATCCATTTGATTTAAACTGAGCTGGAGCTGGGAAATATCTGAAACCTGCAGTTACATGAAACAGTTACAAGAAAACAGATAATATTTTTAAGTGTTAAAGGGTTAAAAAAAACTGCCTTAAAGTGCTGATGTTCATAGTGCATATACTGTATAACAAATAAAGCAAACTTAAAAAAATACAAAAATAAAAGAAGAAGAAGTTCAATGATCACAGTGCTGTTGACCATTCAGTCATATTTTAAGCTGTCTTTTAAAAGAAATGGAGGTGGAACACATGTTTTTAAACAAAGTAAAATTCTCAAAGTTGAGATAAATTTACATGAAGTTAACAGGAAACTGTCATCAGTTAGTGGCTCCACCCTTTCTATGCTCAACACCTTTTTCATCTGACCTGCTCACAGAAGGATTTTCTGCTGCTGCAAAATGTTGCAAATCAGTGGGAGAAATTCTTTCATGGCCTCCAGATTTATTTATTTTGAGGCGACTAAGAGCTGATCTCATGGACCTTTTTTAATCAATTGGAGCCATACACAACGGTCCAACCCTGTTCCACCACATGTGCAGGTTTCTCCACCTTCTTGGGCTTTTTGGCTACTGAAACATTTCAGTTGGAGCTGGGAGACAGAGTGGAGATTTTAATTCCAGGGATGGACTTGCTGGATCAGATCCATCCCACCTCAACCACAATCAACATTACTCCATAAATGTCCAACTCATCTCACAGCAACTCATCATATCCTTTAACAATTAACATTTTTATTATAATGTTTTGTTTATTGGGATATGTCTCGACCTCCTGGTTGATAACACCACTGACCTTTTCTCTGTTTCTGTCTGCACGCAGACCTTTAGTCTCATGCCCTTTTATGGGCGTCTACCTGCAGATTAGAGACAGCTGGTTGGTATTCATCAATCTAATAGCAAAGATGACAATCATTTCTTGGTCTGAGAACACGTGCATGAATCTGATGTAGAGTTTTCTAAAGAAATTTCTTAAAAACCACTTCAAGAACTGCAAAAAATCCTTAAGAAGACATGAGTGAATGAGACCTGATGTTTTGAAGTGTAATAAGTGTCAAACGTTGGTCGTAAACTCTCATCCCAATAAAAACTGATGAATGATTGAAAGCGCATGCATGACCTTACCATCCAACCTCCCCCTCATACCTCCTTGAAGATTTAGTGACTTCATAAAGGAAACACTAAAGAATGTTGTTTGCTCCTAAGACGGTTGAGTCATATTTCCTTCCTGCTGCCTGTAGGGCTGCTACTATCTGGAAACACAGTGATGCAGTTACAACAATGACCCAACTTTGCCACTATAAAAACCTTCTCAGCTCAAACCTCTGGAGGTAGGGATGCCTGCACTTCTTTTCTACCCCTTAGTAGAAGTAGCGTTGAGGTTTCTGTTGCTCAGGTGTCCTATGAGCAGCACTATGTGCTCTAACACCATCATCACGTGTCTTAATCGCTCATAACGCTCCATGTATTTTTTTAAACATATCCAAAAGAAGGAAATATCCTGTATTAGAGAGAACCGCAGGTTTGTGATTGTTGTGCAGGAAAATTGAACCTGAGGATGGCTAAACAAGGTTTTATTTGTTCCAAGTAGAGAACCAATCATCTGTTCTACAGATGGTAAATTGTACCTGCTACTCCTGTTATATAACCTCCTTTCACCTGTCTGTGTCCTAGGTAGGACTTTATAAAGTCAAAGGATTGTTAATGAGTATGTTTCCTGTAGTAATTGTGCCTTTTAGTTGGTTAATCTGCGTTAGCTGTTCAGCTGAGCACAGGCGGGAGTCTTGGACCCTAAATATGTCATCTCATAGCAGGGCGCTAAGCATAATAGTAAGAAGGTATCCACCAAACACACCCAAATCCCCCAAGGAGTTGTCTTCTTCCCCGCAACCAGTCTATACAGCTTGTGCCCAGGAGTGAAGCAGCAGGTGGGATGGCCTTTGCACAGCTGGAGCTTCCTGCTACCTCGCAGTTATCATCAAATCACCACAGAGAAGCTGCACTATCTCCTACTTTTAGAGACAGCTCATGCCAAGTTATGGTGCATGTTTTTTAAACAATGCCTTTTTAAGTCATGAGAAAAATCCACAAGAAGAAATAAAGTGTAGTTAAAGTGTAGTTTATGCACAGCTCTTCCTTTCAGTGATTATCTTTGCAGCCAGAAAATAAGAACACAGATGTTCTGGGTCATGATTCAGCCCAAGAGCTCTGATTTAGTTTGTTTCTGACATTTGGTACCCACGCTGTTCACCTAATTCTATTACATTCAGCTTTATTTATACAGCACCTTTCACAACAAAGGCTCAAGGTACTTTACCAGACAATTATCTGGAAAAGTATTGTCAATTTAATTCAATTCATTGTAGTCCAGTTATAGTCCAATTAAACCAAATCCATTATATGATCCACATTAGTCCAGTTTATATTAGCTGTGTTAATATAAACCAGTTAATAGAAATAATGACATAGATAAGGAAACCAGCAGATTGGATCAGATCTTCTCTTTGATTCAGTCCTCCATCCTGAGCCACTTGAGGAGACAGTGGAAAGGAAAACCTCCATCAGGACCAGAACCAGGAAGGAAAACCTCTATCGGGACCAAAACCATGTGGAAAACCTCCACCAGGACCAGAACAAGGAAGGAAAACCTCCATCAGGACCAGAACCAGGAAAGAAAACCTCCATCGGGACCAGAACCAGGAAGGAAAACCTCTATCGGGACCAAAACCATGTGGAAAACCTCCACCAGGACCAGAACAAGGAAGGAAAAGCTCCATCAGGACCAGAAACAGGAAAGAAACACCTTCATCAGGACCAGAACCATGAGGAAAACCTCCACCAGGACCAGAACCAGGAAGGAAAACCTCCATCAGGACCAGAACCATGAGGGAAACCTCCACCAGGACCAGAATCAGGAAGGAAAACCTCCATCAGGACCAGAAACAGGAAGGAAAAGCTCCATCAGGACCAGAAACAGGAAGGAAAATCTCCATTAGAACCAGATCCAGGAAAGAAAACCTCCATCAGAACTAGAACCAGGAGGGAAAACCTCCAGCAGAACTACAACCAGGAAGGAAAACCTCCATCAGGACCAGAAACAGGAAGGAAAAGCTCCATCAGGACCAGAAACAGGAAGGAAAATCTCCATTAGAACCAGATCCAGGAAAGAAAACCTCCATCAGAACTAGAACCAGGAGGGAAAACCTCCAGCAGAACCACAACCAGGAAGGGAAAACCTCCATCGCCAGAATCAGGAAGGACAGCCATCTTCCTGGACCAGGCATTTTTGAAATAGTAAAATTTATAGGCTGTATCAACTATTTCAGTTTAGTTTTTATAAGTCAGGTTTCCATTTTTCCACCAGAAACACAACATGTGTTCATGTTCAGCAAACAAGTCTTATAAAGACTGGATGTAAAACTCTGTAAAATACTCATAAATATTCGCTGTTTAATTGGTAAATAATCCATCATGGCGTTGCTCAGCACATCTTGATCGTACTAGATAACCAAAGTCACCATGTAAACGTGTGGATTTCAACACGGCTGATGAACCTGGAACCTTATTGCACCACATTTATACACAACGTGTTACACAATTTGAGGCAGATGGATTTTGTTCTGGCAACAATGTGAGAAGGAACAAAAACATTACTTATGTTTCATGCACATGTAAAGACTGCACCTATAAAATGTCCTCAGTGTTCATACGTTGTCTCATAAGTCATGCTCTAGCAGTGCAGGGGTCTTTTTCTTTCTTTAAATCATGACAGGTTTTTTCCTGTCTGAGCAAACCCACAGGGTAAAATGTACCTTTGAAGCAAAAACCTGATGTCAACACACATATACACGCCTGACAGTAGGTGCATGCACTTTTCACAGTCCAGAGTGGCTTCACAGCCTGTGATTTAATGGTCATTTTGTTGGTTGCAATTGCATCCTTTCCCTTCCCCTGGTGCTCAATGGTGAAATAACAGGCTCTGCACTCATCCACAAAACCCACAGGACCACACTTGAATCATTGCTACAATTTGAGCTATCAAATCATAATGGGGGGGATGAGATTGGCTTTCTTTCCTTGCCTTATGTGTGTGTTTGTGAGTGGATGTGCGCATGGCAGGTTGCTAAGCAGGTTTGTATTCTCTGGGCCTGTAAGCTCAGATTAATTCTGTTAGATACCTCACAGTTTTTCTTCTTCTTTTTCCAACTGGAAGGATGTAGTTTTACTCCATTGTGAGGTTAGTTTCATCTCTCTGTTAGTTATTAGTAAAAGCTGATACCAGTTTAACAGTTAGCTTATGGTTAGAATCCAAATGTCTCATGCAGCCGTTTTAATGCACATTACAGCTGAAATTGTCATATTAACTTTTCCAGCCATTACCTCAACATCTCTGCCTTCTGGTGATAGTGCAGCACAGTCTTTGTTTGGTGTAAATGATGGGAAATGTTGCGTATTCAGCCATAAAAACCAGCGAATTCATCTTCTGGGTATTTAAAACACTAACATATTTCCTATATCACATAGGGCAAACCATCATGCTCATCCTCAGTGTTTTTGTTTCCGGCTGAGACACTGCAACCTTACTCCAAAGCTAACATGACATTACCTCATTTTTATGAGCATGCATAGCTGATGATTCATATTATGGTGTCATTAGGGGCCGTTCCTTTGATTTGAAATCACAGTAAATGTGACAGGGTATCAGTGTCCAAGCAAAGCCAGAGAAGAGAGAAGAGCAGAATGCGGTGGATGATTGCCCCCGGTTCAGATGCTGTTATTACATAGCTGGCTGTGCCACCATGAGAGCAGTGAGGTCAGGTTTTCCTCTGTGAATGGAATGTAATTCACCATCAGCTTTGTAAAGGCAAGCGTTGGTCATAGCGGAGAGTGTCTCTCTCCTCTGCTTGGGCTAATGATTGCCTTTGACAGAGGAATGGCCACCGTGCTTTTCACCACAACCCTTATTCCACTTGCATTGATCCTCCTGCCTATTTTCACACAGTAATTGATGGCATTGTCCCTCCCTCACCACTGTTAGTACAAATAACTACCAGTCAATATGCACTCAAGGCCCCACATCAGAATATCATTTTAACACATGATTTATTTCTACCAGTGGTGCACAGTCCTCGCTTGTAAAGGGGCAATGTAGGGGGGGTGCAAAGGCATCTGACCAGCTACCTTTAAGCTGTCTGAAATTAATCAAAGCAATCAGCTCAAGAGTCACAGTTGTAGCTGCTGAAGGGAAGAAGCAGCCCCGATTGTGATGCCAACCTGTGGAGGCACCACTTCTGCCACGGGGGCATAAAGACGCCTGCTCGTCCAGTGTTTTTTTTTTTTTTTTTTTTTTTTTTTTTTAAACAAATGACACCTGGTGACAACTCTAACATCCACCCCAAACTACCTCTGCTCTTTGTTTAACCCTTAAGCCATATGTATCATATTCTATACATCAAGTTAATGAGGCCTTTTGCATCACTTTATGGTAAAAACTTAGTTCAAAACTCTGTTGAACACAATCTGTTACTTGTCTTCTGCCCCCTGGAGGACACATTTTGCAATGCAATCATTCTGACATTTCACAAAGTAATAAACAGTTTTTTTACATATGAAATATAAATATATATTATTTTTAATTTAGTTAAAGGGCCAAATGAGGACTTCAGGTTAAAAAAAAAGGGTCAGGCTTTGAGGGGGTTATAAAATTCATTTTATCTAATTTTTGTTTTACTTATTTATGTATTTCTTTTTATATGATTTATTTATTGTTTATCCTTAGTTCTTATTAATGTATTTAATCTTTAACTGTAGTTTATTTTAGACTTTTTGTTTTCTTTTTTTTCTTCTTTTGCAAAGATTTTCATATATTCATTGTGTTTCCTATAATTGTAAATAAATTCAGAAATTAAGGGGTTATTTATGTAAGAATTATATTTATTGACAGTTACATTATAATGAAGCGATTTATGCATTTTTAAAATTTTTTACTGTCTTTGTTCTGCACATGCACAGCAGAACTATTGTCTTTTTTTGTGCAAATAGACAGAGAAAGAGAGAAACGGTCCAAGAGAAATAGCGGAGACATGGGTGTTTTTATTCAAACCCCTGATCCTCACCCAGTTCATCCCACTCTTTGTCATAATATAAACTTTGTTGTAATTGTTCACATTTACTTCTTTTTTTTCTACTAAAATGGATCCAGATAAACTGCAAGGTTAATCAGAGCAGAAATGAATGATATCCACCCACACCTTACTTCCATTGCTGATGCTCTACATGCATTAGCTTGTGTCATTATGGAGGTAATAATGTGGAGCATCCTTCTGCTGTGACAATGATGTGAATTGTGTCTGTCTCAACCTCTTAGCTGAATGTCTTCATCCTGAGATGTTTTGGTCACAGTTTGACCTCAGTCTCTCCAGGGTGCAATCAGGAAGAGGAAGCTCTGAGAACCTTGTCTCAACTGTATTATGTCCCCTAAAGGCAGGGCCTCATGCTTCTGCAGACATACAGGGCTTAAACACAGAGAATGTACTGTAGACAGAGTGGAATCATTTCTGCTGGAAATCTGTTGGGTTGTTTGTCAAAGATAAAAATGATTGCCAACATGCCAGGGTTCGGTTAGATGTTAGATGTCCTTTATGTGTCAGACCCTTTCAGGGAACACCGTTCACCCTGAAATCCACAAATGCAGGTTAAAGCTCCATCATGCAAAGAAGAGGCCAGATGTGAACAGGATCCAGAAACAGCACCGTCTTCTCTGGACCAAAGCTCATTTAAAACGGTCTGAGGCAAAGTGGAAACCTGGATGAAAATGTGAACTAGTTTCTGGAAAGCATGGATGGTGTCCTGCAGACTAAAGAGGAGAGGGAGCATCCAGCTTGTTATCAGTGGACAGGTGAAAAGCTGCATCTCTGATGGTATGGGGCTGCATTAGTGTCTATGGCGTGGGCAGCTTCCACATCTGTGAAGCTCCATCAATGCTGAAAAGTACATGGAGGTTTTAGAGCAACATCTGCTCCCATCCAGACAACGTCTCTTTCAGGGAAGACCTTGCAGGTTTCAGCAAGACGATGCTGAACCACATCCTGAATCCATCACAACAGCATGGCTTCACAGGAGAAGAGTCCGGCTGCTGAACTGGCCTGCCTGCAGTCCAGACCTTTCACCAGTACTAAACATCTGGAGCATCATGGAAGCAGAAATCCAGCAACAAGGTCCAGAACTGTAGAGCAGCTAGAATCCTGCATCAGACCAGAATGGGACAACATTCCTCTCCTAAAACTCCAGCAACTGGTCTCCTCACTTCCCAGACGTTTCCAGACATGTTAGAGTAAGAGGGGATGCTACACCATGCCAAACATCACCCTGGAACTACTTTTTAGAGAAAGAGTGCCTCGTCACAGAAGGACAGGTTTTTTTGAGACTCTCTTTGATGGCTTTGCATCCCTGCTGAGGCACTAAGGCATCACCTCTCTCTTCTGTCTCTTCATATTCACACCCAGCCATGCACTCACATCAACATAAAATGATGGGACTGTGCAGCTTCCAGAAACTATTTTCATAATTTTTAAGCAATGTGATGGCAAAGAGAAGGTCCAGGTTCCTATTGTCTCCTGCTGCAGTGCTTGTCTTACACTCATAGACACAGACACAGACTCCACCACAGACAACTAAGGATGGAAATACATGAAAGATATAGGTAAACCTGCGTTTGATTAACAAACAAGGGACTTGTGTAATTATAAAGTAAGAGCATCCTCCAGCTGCAGCATGTATTTATCTCTGTTTCTTTGAAGAAGCGCAGTTATCACAGATCCTACCACCTTGCCACTTGTTCATTACTAAGTGACCTCTTTCAGAGCTGCCCTTAATTAAAAGTGGACTCAGCTTTCCTGCTTGGACGAAAGCCTCGGCTTTAGCCCCCGCCCGTCAGCGAACAACCATCTAATTCATTGCTCCTTGTTCTCAGCCATTACCTGAACAACGTTGCGCTAATGAACTTTGCTGGGCAGCAGGAAGGCAGTCCACTCATCAGCTTCCTTTCATTTCTGCCTTTTTATTCTCTCTGCTGGAATAAAGTCATGATGCACTTCCCCGGAGGCGAGGGTGCAGATTTAAATAACTCAAAGCGACTTCGCAAAGACCAAATCCCCAACACCAATCTAATCAACCCCGCTGTTCCCTTCTTCGCTTTTTAACTTTTTCTGTGTGATGGAGTGAAGCAAGGCCAGATAGAGGCATTTAAATGTAAGTGCTGGCAGGCTATTCTCTTTCAGTCCACACTCCATTGCTTTTATTACTCCACCAAGGTGTTTTTTTTAAGGTAACTTCTTTTATTTTAGGAGTCGTCAAAATGGGAAACCCTGCAGTTTGTTCCAGTTTCTCTCTGGCCAATGTCTAAACAGCTTCTTAATTTTTTTCCTGAGATGTGCTGAGATCGTCAGAAGCGGCAGATATGACCCCCCTCTTTGCCTCTGCTCCCTTTTAGTCTTTGGACTTTAACCCCTGAAGCAAAACAAAGCCACGGAAATGTGTTTTAAGCAGCAGAAGCTCCTGTGACATCCAGTACAGCTAGAAATCTTTGGGGAGGAATCAGCAACATCCCCGTCAGCCTCAGCGTTTCACCACAGGGAGGGAAAGCAATAAGAGTTTGGAGATGAGATGAGCTGATGTTGCAGGCAGTTTTGCCACTAATGATGTCTTCAGTGGTTTTATGTTTTATATTCTGCCCACCGGTTTCTCTAGCTCTTTTTGTATGCTAGCTTTTGTTACTAACTCAGAAGGTAATGGAGCAGCTTCACATATTTATGGCTGTATTTAAAATGCTTTCATTTTCTTTATGAGACTGATGGGAAGTAGTTTACACTCTCAAGTTTCTGCAACCTACAGGAATGTCAGCATATTAAGTGCAGATCAGGCTTTTTCAGCTACTGAAGGCTCCATCTTTCTCCCATCTTTTGGGTATATGCACTACCTTCCCTGCTTCATTAAGAGTTGGGGAGACTTCATAAGGGGGAGAAATCTTTTTCCAGTGGACACATTTATATGTCCTCCTCTCTTCCTGCCTCGCTTGTCTTCTTGTCTTTCTGTCCATCATTCGGTGTTTCCAACAGGGTTTAAAATGCAGATGCTGTAACATTTTGACAGGCTTGCTTGAACATCTGTGGAGCATTCCTGTTCAGAAGCTGGTGTACTAAATTCTGTCATGCACCAGGAGCCGATTAAAGGGAGACAGAGAGGTGAAAGTTTCAGGTTTTAATGCTGATGTCAACTTTATTAAACCTGTGTTGCTGTAACAGTTTCAGGACTTTCCTTTGAATGCTGGTGATTTATGGAGCTCAACATGCAGGCTGCATGCTACACTTCCCCACGCCTATCTTCATTTGATCAAAGGTTGCATTTGTTCATGCAAAATACTGTCCAGACCATAGCATCAGCAAACATAACAACACAGTTAAAAACGTACTATCAATAATTATAAAATAAAAAAATAAACATAAAATAAAATTGTGGTTTTAATTCTAAACTTCTAATAGCAACATTAGTTAATCTACATGAGGGGATTAATCAGCTGACTCCCCCGCATATTTTCTAAGGTTCTTTTGTTTTTCTACTTCGGTATCACTGACAGTTACTTGAGTCGTTGAAAACACGAATTTAGGACTTTATACTGTCAATCACATGTTAGTAATTGTTATAATTAATACATGGTTTGGTTTTTACTTGGTTCATGCCATCACATCCAGTACAAACTGATCAGGGTAATCTACAAAATAACCCTCAGGTGTCAGTTCGCTTTTAATCCATGAGGACAAAAACATCCTATAATGGGGAAATGGCTAATTTTAAAAATGTGTTTTAAAGGGGGGCAAATGGGACATCTGGCCTTCACGACTGAGTACATTTTAAATCTGGTGCTACATAAAAAACTAATAATGACACAGTTAATATTTGGGGTAATCCTTGACATTTCCATCATATCCAACATGGAAAATAATTAAATAAAAACAATCTCCCAGCTCCCATTGGTTACATGTAAAATGACCAATTTCTTTTTTTTCTTTGTATTTAAATAGAAAATTACTATTATTTCATCAAACAGGCATTTCAAAGGTTAAAATCCTTAAAATGATTCATTATTAATAAAATTAATAAAAGATCTGTTAAACTGATTTTAATAAATAAATAAATAAATAAATAATTTGTTTAAAAGGCTTTCATGCTAATATTATAATGAAATGACAAAACTGAATAACAAACTATCTCAGGTCTAAATGTTATATCATCACTCAGTGAAGGCAAATAAATGAATAGAAATAAGAAAATAACATGAAATAAATTATCAATAACTTAGATAAATAAATCAGTGGCATGATGAGGGCAAACAAAGAAACAAACAGAAAACAAATGAAGAAATAAATAAAAATAAAGAAATGGTTACTATAAGACGTTTTCTTTATTCTATTTATGTAATTTAATTGTAAATGTCTGCATTAATCCTACCAACAATTGTTTTTATGTAGCTATTTTAAAATTAATTATAAAGATGTTATTATTACTACATCCATCATAAATGAACATTTATGCTGGTAGTAACTTTGGTGTGGAACAAAGACATAAAAAAAAAAAAAAAAAACACTAAATTGTTGGGTCATAACCGGTATATGTGTCAATAGCACATTATTGAATTATCAGGAAGATTAATGGAGCTTCTAACAGCTCTGTTTAGCAACAGACAAGCTAATATACAGAGTTAAAGGCAGCTGGGGACCAACCTTTAAGTGGCCCTCCTTTGTCTGGGATCTCCCCTCACGGTATCTCCTCTGGCACTTAGACCCCCCCCCCCCCCCACCCCCTGTCCTACCTTCATTCACCATTAATGCACAAAGAGGGGCAGAGCTGGCCTGGGTAATTTGGATAATAATTATTTCTGTGTTTGGAGCCAGCTGGGTGCCTGAGAAGGTCAGGGAACAGCATGAGGACAGGCTTATCTCCATGTTGGTGCTGGCTTCCATATGGCAGCAGACAATAGGAAAGGGCTTGGCTCTGGACACAGCAGCGTGACACAGGACAGCTCCCACGGACAAAACACAACAACACACTGAGGCAGCGTGAGCCGCGGTGGGTCTCAGAACCGCCACACAGGCTGCTGGCTGAATGACTGGCTGCACAGCGGTTGACTGGTGATAAAGGACGGTGCAACGAGAGGTGAAGGGAAGGGGGGAAAAAAAAAGAGTATGAATGCACACATTTCTATTAAGTTGTTTCCTTTAAATCTTTGTCGCACTGAGGACAGAAATAGTTGTGAAACTGTGAGGGAAGCTTTCAGGATTTATGAAGCGGACTTCAGCCTCTTTCTTTCAGTTAGCCTGTTGAAGGCTCGAGGCGTGATGGAAAGATGTGAACACTGAGGTTAAAAGTCTCTTTCTTTTCTCTCCATTCTGCTGCTCTTTATTAAACCGCCCCCTCGACCTTACTGTTCGCTACGTTGCCATGGCACCAAATCCCTGCAGCAACCCAGCTTGAGCTTCATAAATCAGATTTTTTACTATGTAGCACTCCTTTTAATCTTCATTCACTGACGGCTTTATTCGATTCCTTCTCTTTGAAGGCTTTTCACTGGTCAGTCTATCCTGAAAAGAACGCCAGGGTGTGTGAATGCTGTGTATGAGTGAGTTTGGAGGCATTTGCATGGGTGTGAGAAAGACCTAAAGAGAAGCAGTGTCACCCAAGACACTCTGAAACCTGCATCCATCTCTTCTAGCTTTAGCTCCCAAGTGACCCGTTGCCTGCCTGAGAATCATCATCGCCATCTTTCAAATGAAAAGCACCTTGAAAATTTCTCCTCTTTCCTTCAGATTTCCAGAAAAAATGTGAGTTAATTTCATTAAAAGGGATCTTGGCAAGATACCGGCAGATCCATTATTTATTCATGAAGCCACTTTGTTGAGGTGCAACCTGTTAATCAGAGCAGCACCATGAAGAGCACGGGCCAACTAAACCTTCTCCAGGCGCTATCAAACTTTAATAGCAGTCACTGATCCAGGTCACGGTTTGTTTTGAAGGCCATCTTACAAACAAACAGCTGAGCTGAGACGGATTGACTCGTAAGGAGAGCAAGAGAAAAGTTTGTCTGAGCAAAGACCTTTGACTGTCCATCAGAGAATCAGATCTAATAAATTTTTGTTTTTACATACATTTATGGATGCATTTTAAAATTGTAAATTCTAAAAAAGTTGGGACATCTGAGAGACTCTGCATCTCTGAAATGCTCCTTTAATACCCAGTCATGTTACTGACCTGTTACCAGTTAACCTGATTAGTTGTCAAATGCTACTCCAGGTGTTTAACGTGGGTTTATGAGTTTTGTAAATCACTGATAGTTTATATGTATATATATATATATATATATATATATATATATATATATATATATATATATATACATATTTCACATGAAGCCCCAACTTTTCCTAGAGTTGGGGTTTTTCTTTCCATCTTGGAAGTAAAACTAAACTTATTCCTATAAAGAGACCCTAATCCTAACCAAACAGGACAAATGAACTAAATGAAAAGATTAATCACAGTTCTGAAAACTATATGAAAAACATATTTTAGCCAACAGGACTCAAACCCTCTGTCCGTTGTTAAAGTCTTATATCCTTAACCTGTCACCACTGTGTCCCACTACACTTAGAACTGGCCTTATTGGTCTCTCTCTGTGCAGAAAGAGAAGGTAACTTGACTGTTATGTAATGCTGTCACACTAGAAAGACAAAGGTAAAAACACTGGACATTAAATGTGATCTGAGCTGGACCTGCGGCTGTTCCATGTTTGATGATTTGAGACTAGTGTTCATATACAAACAGGCAAGAGCTTGGGAACTTGAGAAAAAAGAAAAACTAAATAATTTTTTTCATGAATTGCACAGCTGGACTTTTATCAACAATGTTGACTTGAATATTTAGACATGTTTGGAGGTTTATTAGCTTTTTAGATGCACTCTGTTGAGACCCTGGGATTGTGTGCATGAATCAAATATAAGTCAAAATCTCTGTGTTTGTGCTTGATTCAGGAGCTGTGTGTCTGTGAATGTGAATGAAACTACTGTGACAGAAGAGATGAGAGACGGCCTGACTATTTGGTGATGGTGACATGGTGGCGGTCTTCCAGAAATCGTGTGGAGCAAAGTAAAGGTCTAGAGTTCATTATCAGAAATTTTCCTCCTGAAGGGGCACAGCGACCTAAGCATGAGGCAAGCTCTCATTACTCCCAGGGCTTTCACATAATCTGTGCCCACTTTTATCTGAGATGTAGGGACTTGACTTTTCTAGAGTAGGTCTGTCTGATGTATCTATTCTCATTCAACACAGGAAATTAATCTAAAGATCTCAGCAGAGAAATCAGCTTTTCTAGTCATTAGCACTTAAAGCTGCCATGACTGACATCAACGTTACGGTGGAGGGGAGTGGACTGCAAAAAGTCAGCTTATACACAGAAGAAAAAAAGTAGAAACAACTTAAAATAAGGAAAAATAGCTTTTAACTGAACATCAACATTTGGCTTTTTAAGACTTTCCAAAACAAGTGAAAACATTTAACCTCATTCATCATAAATACCTTCAAATAAGTGTTTCTCACTAACAACAGGCACATTTCCAATAATACGAATACAATATATGAGAATAATTTTCTTTTCTTTTTTTTTTTTGCTTGTAAAAGGAAATTCTGACTTTGGAAAAGCAATTTATCACATGCAGTGTTGGACTGTAACTTTGATATTCTAGTTTCAAGCATAAACTCATTATAGGTAATAAAATCTCAGTAATAAGCCTTCATTTCTTATTAAGATAATTAAGGACCAAAACACCTCAAATACGTGAAAAACTCATACATTAAATTAGTGAGAAGAAATCTTACCAGGGAAAAAATAAGTATAAATGACCTTGATCTAAGATATTTAATCTTACTTAGATTTCAGTTATAGCCAGACGTGTTGCTGCCACCAGACTCGGAATGAGCTCATATTTTCCGTGAAATGGTAAAAACATCTGATTTATTTGTTTATTTCTAACTGGGAATAAAATGTGGGCTGATGGAGTTTGAAAGTGACTGCATTCTTTACATTTTACGCATCATTCCAACTTTTTTGGAACTGGTGTAAATAAATTCAGAAATCTCCCACAAGACGGATATATTTAACAACCTAATGCATCAGTGATCTATCATAACCTGCTTGTAGTAAAATCACCTAGTTCTTAAAAAAAAAAAAAAGAAAACTGAAGACATATTACAGCAAACGTAAGCATCTCACATGTCTTTCAAATTCAAGGTGGGCCGCACACACAAACGCATAAACATGCACATAATGAAGCTGCCAACGGGAAATGGAATAAATCCACGTAACGACTTTATGGCGTATTTTCATAGGATGTGATTGAGTTTTAAGGATTTTCTCATTGATTCCTGAGTAAACGCTGACATTTTGCAATCCGTCATCATAAATCTGCCTGGAGGTTTTTCCTTTACCTGATTAGACAGATCTGATTCTGCTTGTCAAAGTCCAAGAATTATTGGAAGCTCAAGATGTTCTAAGATCTCAAACTTGAGAGCAGAGCCTTGTCCTGTTACCAAAGGTTTTTTTTTTTTTTAGAAAACAAAATAGTTCTTTTTATGATCTTGCTGGTTTCTGCTTGGCACCACCACACCCTGCTTTGGAGATTGACTCTGTGAACAGCAGCCAGTTGGCAGCAACGTTTCACAACCAGCTGCTTTTGCTCATTGAAGTTTCAGCTTCTCGTTTACTCTTCAGTCTATTTTCTCTCACCCCCCCTCTCTCCCCATTAATCTTTATAAGATCCCGGGGTATGGCGAAGCTTAACTTTGGCCATATTTTGAAGCCTGTAAAAGCTATTTTCAGGAATGCCTTGGTTTTGATTAGACGATGTAAAACTCGTAAATAATGCTCAATTCTTTATTTCTCATTAAGTCTGCGCTGATGTGGATGAATTAAAAAAAGGGTTGGGATGGTGAAAGATGGGTCACGTAAGGCTCCATCTTCCTGTCCTGTCGTCCCAGTTGACCCAGCATTGTGTTTAGACACATGAGAAGTTTCTAAAGCTGGATCTTGTTCCTCTCCCCTACTTCTTTGGAATTTATCTTGTTGGAAAATGGGGTGGAGGTAGGAAATCTAAAGGGCGATAATGGATTTTGATGCTCTGCCAGTTCTCATTTATGAAGGAACGACTTTAAAGCATTAAATAAAACTTTTACCATTTGCTGACATCAAACACTATTTCTGTTTTTTTCTTTTTCAAAAGGCATTGATGTGGAGAAGTTATCTCTTCTCTTATAGTGAAATGTTCACTACTCTTTTTATTCATAGGTTTCATCTTTCACACATTCTTTCTACAAGGGTCCACATAACGAGACACCTCACCACATTCAGGGACCATATAGAGCTAATTTACTCATTTAGTATCACATCTTTATTATCCATGAAGCCACTAACAGCACTTATTATGGTGCGTACAGCTGCTGGGAGTTTAATTTTAATGGATTCTCCTTCAGTGAGGTTGCTTTGGTCTTCTTAAATTTACAGGAACCCTCCCAGGGAGGCATACAAGAATAAAAAAAGATGTAAAATAAACTCATTTTCTCTTGATAGACAAATTTTATGCTGTTATTGTATTGTGAGAGAGAACATATTGGTATTTCAGGTAAGTATTTGAAACAGGTTTTACTTTTATCTTAAATGCTGTAATGGGATGTGTGGGTCTGTTTAATTACATGTGCTTTAGATTTTGCCGCCTTCATTTGGACAGGCTACATCTTAGTTGTCTCAGTTACAAGCAGGCAATTATTGGTACATTTCCACGGTTTGACCACTGGCCTTGTTCATGTGGGTGTGTGTTTAGTCATACCTGGAGGATATGTGTTAACTCAGCAGGTTGAGCGATACCAAAGACCTCTATTGTTCCCAGCTCCACTGAGAGTTCTCCAAACACTGGCCTGTAATTAAAGGGCTCACTTCCACTTAATGCTTTTGTTCCCATGCCCCGCCACCCCCCCTCCCTATACCAGGGGGTTAAACATAATGAGCATTTTGTGTATTTGGGTGTGTGCAGGCAAGTGTGTGTGTGTGCAGAGATGCAGTGACAGTATCTTAATTTAGTTTTGACTCTGATGCATTCATTCACACATCAGCCTCCTTGGTTACCATCTGTTGGTGAACCCATGACCGCTTGGTCCTTTTTCTCAGCTCGGGGGGGCGTTAATCCCCCGAGGCTTGGCTTGGACAATAAGGGCACAAACAGTGGCACCCATTCCTTTAACCACCTGAAGGTGACAGTGTTTTGTCATCGGTTCTAACCAGGCCTTTATAAGTCTCAGAAACATTATGAGGCACATTAGGAGTTTGGCTGAGTGCTTTGCTGTCATTTTTTAAAAATAATGTGGTTCCTTAAAGAGTTTTTGTCTTTGAAAATGTAAGTTTGTCAAAGGAAAGACTGTCTTTAGAAATGAAATAAGAGAGGAGCTTTATGAGAATTAGCTTTCTTTTTTCTCATCCCCATGACATCATCTTGCTTTTACTTCTTCACATGAAGCTGAAATTGCAGACGAGACAACCTGAAATAGATCCGTCTTATAAAGACACAGATTTAGCTACTGAGCATGCAGTCTCATTTTGCCCCCCCACTCAGCTCTGTTTACCCTGATTCAGAAGCAGATTAGTTTAGACTGAGGATTACAGGAGATTACACGTTGATCTGGTTTATGACAGTAGTTCTTTTTTTAAATGGGAAAGTCCAAGAGTCACCTGCCTTGACAGAAAAACAGAAACACAAAAACACCCAACAAATTCATGGGAAATGCCAACATTGTGACCTCATGCAGTATGTCCTCCTAATTAACTGTTAAACAGTGTGCAGAAACATTATCACATCTCAGTATGATTAAATTACACTTCTTCAAATCCCTGGACCAAAAAAAAAAAAAAAACACAGTTCTAGTGTCAACTTAAAGAATAGCCAGTAAAACCATCAATGCAGCAGTCTTCTTCTGGGGGAGGGTGTTGTTCTATTAGGGGGTGTGTGCTCCTGGAATCCTGCCATGATTCATGCCTTGTATGCCAAAAGCTTGTTAAAGCTAATCTCACTGCTTTTGCAAACATGGAGTGATGCAGTTCTCAAAATCTCTAGAGAAGACAAAGACACTTAAACCTCTTCTTCCTAACCTGTACAGAGAGCTGAGTGAGACTCGTGCTACACACTATTTTTACAAAAGCAGCAAGGCTAATATGTAGCACACCAAAATGACATGAGAAACTCAGCTAAAAGAACCATCCAAACCAAAACAGTTCAAAGCCTAACCAATAATAATGTAGAAAAATGAGGTGTTAAATGCAAAGATGTCTGTATTGTTACTGTGTGAGAACCCAGTGAGCTAGCAGCTAAAGAAAAGCAAAAAACAGGTCACAAAACCATAAATCATGTCTTTTAATTGCTGTCTTTGCAGTCAAAAGTTATATTCCAGTTCATAAAATAGCTGCCATTGTTTTCTTCCCTTGCTTTGAGTTAGTTTGAAATTAATCCTGAAGATATCCGTACCGCTTCATGCAATATACAAGCTTTGGGCATAATTTGTGGGATGTTATTGGTGTTTTATGGTGATCTGGGCCTTATCCCTTTATTCTCTGGACTGTGAGTGGTAGATAGAGAAAAACAACCAGTGGGTTGTACAGATACTTGTTTTACAGTGAAATATAATTAGGTTTCCAGTGTGGTGCCTGAAAAGGGTAAAATGGCACATTTAGGTAGTTCTGCATGAACATCTGTACAACTGCTCAGGTTCACTTTTTTATCTTCTACTGTTGCACAGTTCCTCACCAGACATTACTTTAAGTCCTCGATCAACTGGGGTACTATCTTATGAATTAAAGGTATAGCTAGCTCTAAATATTGTGGGGTTTCATTTATTTAGACAGCAGGCAGGAAAACAGGCCTTTTGATCAGGAGAAGTGAAGATCTCTGGCTTCGCTGCCTTTGGGATACACGTGTTCTACTCCAAAAGTGAACTGAGATGAGTTGTTGAGTTTTGTAAGTAAGCTTTCCTCCTGCAGTCTTTCCTAAATGAATCCACGTTTAATAATTTAATCCAACTGATGGTAAATGACAGATTATACGTGATCAATCATACAGCTGATGTCCTTTTCCATGCCTTGGTTATTGACAGCCACTGCGTCTGATTAGCATGTCGGTCACATGGGGGGGTGATGGCGCGCGGTCATGATGATAATTGAGATCAGAATAACAGCCAATGAGTTTCTGTGTGTTTTTGTGGGCATGATGGTGGTAGTGATGAACTGGGCTGGGGGGGTGGGGGGACGACCATCTGTCAGATGGGCCTTTTGATTGATTGATGGCTGATGCGAGATGATGGGTATGTGCTCACATGAAGCTGAGCGACAGCCATGCTTAGGTTGGTTGTGACTTGAGCAGTTTAAGGCAACATTACGGCTTCATTAAGGCAGAGTAGCCACCGTGGCCGTAGATCACGGTGGTGACAGGCCCACATTACGTCTGGCTGGGCTGATGATGATGTCATGAATGTCAGGGTCACAGGTTGAAGGGTCATTAACATATTTAATGCTCTTGGAGGGTGATGGGAAATACTTGGAGCGGTGACTTCTTGGATGATTTCAGTTTGTGACATCATGGACAGGCTTGGGTTTAGTCGGTTATTAATTCTGCAAATCACCAATTAATGTGATAAGGAGATGAATCATTGCATTGTTATTCGTCTGTTGATTCATCTTTTTTGAGCTTTGATTCTTGTTTTCCTTCTATATTCTTTTTGTTTTGCCATCTGTCAGTGGCTGCCAGCCTCTTGACCTTCATATTGATTATTACACTATATTGATAACCTAAATTGATAGAATGCTGCTTGCCATGTTTAGCTTCTCTTTCTGCCTGGCCATCACCAAATGTCATGACCCTTGACCCCCTCTGTCTTCTCCTGGATTTCCAAAGTGACTTGACTCCGAGTCTTAATCCAGTAATGGAAGCAGTCAGGCTGATACAGGATGGCAGGGGCTGATAAGGAAGGGGAGGGAAAGGGGGTTCAAGCTCCCCCGTCTGTATCACTTTTTCATGCTAAAAGTAGCTGCTTGAGAAAAAAAAAAAAAAAAAATAGAAATCCTTCTTTTTAATTCTGCTTTATTAAACCACTATCAATATTGTTATTGTTTAAAGTGGCTCTGGCTCTCGTTGGGCTCTGACTGACGGACATCCCACTGTGCCTCTCACATTAATTATGTATGGAGGAAGTAGTGGCGGCGCAGGGGGCTGTGGAGGAGAGGATTTGGGGCTGGATGTGTATGGGATTGTGAGGGAAGCTGGAGTAAATTATTTACTGCTGGCTCCTGGTTCACCTGCTGAGCACCAGGTACTGACATTTGAAAAGGGAGCAGTAGTCTGCATTCGGCTCAGTGTGATGTCGTGCTGAAGTAAATGAGATTCCTTACAGGTGTAAGCCTTCTCCGATGAACCTGGAAACCTGAGCACCCTAATAAAAGAAAGGGTTTCTGCTTGGCCTGTTAGTCACTAACAACTGATTTTAAAATGCTGGTCCATGTGATCAAAAATGCAACATGGAGAAGCAAACCTTCAACATCAGCCGGTCCCATTTAAAACAATGCATCAGATACCAAATTATATATTTCTGAGAGCATATGTAATAAATGCCCGGTGCACCGCTGTTGCTTGGGCCTGTGTGAAATTTAATATTAGCTTTTCATTATAGGTAGCCACTGAGTTTGTCACTTTGACAGCATGAATAGCAAATATGTGTGAGAGGTTCAGCTGCATGTGAATATCTGCATCTGTTGAGTGGATTCAGCTGCTCCTTCACATGATGTGAGGTCTGCATATATTTCCATTCAAGGATGATCGCCTTTTTTTGTTAATCTATTATTATTATTATTATTATTATTATTATTATTATTATTATTATTATTATTATTAACAATATTAATAATAATATTTTATATAGCATACTTCTAGACAATGTAAGTGTTTAACACCAGCAGAGAATTAGAAATCAGTAAAACATAGTAAAATTCTCTGACAAAATTCTTTTATTAAATAAATAAAATGAAGAATTTAATCAAAAAAGGTAACAACAATAATTAAAGGATATTTTATGTATAGCACACATAAAATGTGGTAACACAAAAAAAAGGGAAGAAGGCACCAAATTTAAAAGCAATAAATGTGTAATAAATTCACAAAATATTGGTGAATGGTAAATGGACCTGCACTTATATAGCACTTTTTCAGTCAGCTTGACCACTCAAATCGCTTTACACTACGTCACATTCACCCATTCACACACACACTCATTCACTCCACCAGCCTTCCAGATGGAAGAGGACTGCTCATCCTCCTGAGCTACAGCCACCACATTAACAAATTCTTTCTGAAAAAGGAAGTTTTTCAGGGCAAAGAGGTCCATAAGGTGGCAGTTCTGATGAAACTAGGATCTGGGGATAGTTGGGAGGATCTCAGCGTCGGGAGGACATATACTGGGTCAGGAAGTCTGAGATGGATCTTGGGGACTTTATTGCTTCAAAGAGAGTGGGAAGATGTAGAAATCAACATGAAATTTAACAGGGAGGTGGTGAAAGAAAGAAGCACAGGGGTGATGTGATCATACTTTTGTAAATCAATATTTTTTCTTTCTGCTGCGTTTTGAACTAATTAAAGTCGATGACGGATAGCCAGTGTTGTGTACAAATGAGATAAACACATCTATCTTTCTTTGAATGTTGAACTGAACAAAACTTTAATGTGAACTCATTCAGATTATGTGAGATCCCAACAGTCACTGCCTACAATCATCCTATGCTATTTTCCCACGCTAATTATTTATTTATTTCCATTACTAGTCTGTGTTCCATGTTGCACCATTGCACCAAGAAAAACTCCTAGTCTGTGAAATTTACCCAAATTTCCCTGAGGACTCTCCAAAGGGATTAATAAAGTATTTCTATTCTATTCTATACTAAACCTTCACTGACAATGGCAATAAAACTGATTCTAAAATGCAACCAGCAACACTCTACAGCAGCGCTGGCGTAGAGAGGATGCAGACTCAGCGTGCACATCAGACACCTCGTCTACGTACTGTCTGAAAATTACACATTTCTGTAAATTGTGCTTAAAAAAAACAAGTCAAACGTCATCTTCGTCAACTTCTAATTAGATATGACGTGATGTGAAGTTGAAGCAACTGTCCAGTGAGAGAAGATATCTATATTATTTCTACACTTTCCCATTTTCCCATTATTTTTTCTTGCTTTAATATGTAAGAAAGAGGTAAGATGAAAATAGATGTTTGACCAAAAAATCTTCTTTTACACTAAAACATATTATACAAATAGATAAAACAAAAACATAATTTTGTCCTCTGTCCACACATTTGATCCACATGCTGATCAATTTATGTGTGATAGAATTTAAGGTCTATTATAACTGATTTTTTTGCAAGACAGCATTTCTTTTCTTTATCAAGTCCAGTCTTTCAATCTCACTTCTAACCTAAAGAAGCTAAAATGAACTGAACTTTGAACCAGTTCATGAGAAGCAGGAACTTGCACAACACTGCTGATACCCTAGTAGAAAGGTGAGCACAGACCACAGCTGCAAAACCTTTTGTAGGTCAGCAACTGAAAAAAATTTGATGATTTTAGCTTAAAGAAAAAAAATAAATAAATAAGAGTGAACTTTATGTTTGACCTGAGTCTCAAATGTAACATTAGAATCAAATATTACTCCCAGATTTTAGCAGGTTGGGTAATGTCATCTGAAAATTGACAAGACTAGTAAAAGTAGTTACCGAATTTGAGGACCAAACCAAATGACCTCTGATTTTGTCAACAAAGTGAAAGAAATATTGATTCATAAAGAATTTAATGTCGGAAAGAAACTGAGACTCACACGGCTGCTGGGCTCTTTGGGTTTTCTCAGCATGCACAGCCGACTGTCATCAGCATAAAAAAACATAATTTACATTCTGGTCTTGGATTAGCTGCTAGCTTATAAATAGAGAACAGAAGGGGATCAAGGACTGAACCCTGTGGTATGCCACAACTGAGTTGAGCCACTGAGGAGGTCAAATTATTGAGTGATATGAGCTCAATAAGCTGATAGCAGAACCCAGAACTCCATTTGATGGAGGAGGACGTTTTGATCGACAGAACTTAAATTAAGAACCTCGTCTATCTACCTCAACAGTAGGTCACTGCTCTCCTTAACAATGGCCATCTCTATGGGTGATCTAAAACCAGACTGAGAGCTGTTAAAAATTCAGTTTTTATTTATAAATTGTATAAACTGTGCAGAGATTGCATTTTCCACTGCCTTAGATGGAAAGACTAGTTAAGAGATTGGTCTGTAGCTCATTGGAGATGCAGGGTCTAAATTGTAGAAATGCTGAATGGGAGTCAAATGCAGCACTGTACTTATTTAATAAAAAAAAAACCCTCCTTATCAAGCCAAATCCAAAATATTATAAAGTGGTAGTACTGGATAATCACAGGAAGATTTACATTCAAAGTCTGCTTCCTAAGACAGAAATCTCCATTAAAGTAAATTTATGTGAATAATATCCCACCTCATCTCTATCTTAAAAACAAAAAAAAAAGACAGAGGCTTATTGAAGACATCTTTAAATATCTTCCCTCCACCGTCTGTTCTTCTGCTGCTGCGCTGAAAACATTGTAGCCTATACTCTGCTTGAACACCTCCTGCATCTTTAACAAGCTGCCTCTGGCCTGCACTGGCGAGAGCAGCTGAAGGATGATGCAGTTTGAGAGAACAAAATTTAAGTCTGTTGAGTCAGGGCGAGGAGGAGAAGGCTGACATCGGGCTGCAGGGTCACACAGCTGTGATGAGCTCAGTTGGACCTGGACATGCAGGTTGGACATTTTTGAATGACTTTTTTTGTGGGTTGAGGGAGTAAAACAAGAATCTCCCCACTTTATTTCTTTTTTGCACACACCATAGTGTTGAATTTAGCTTCATTCAGGTGGATTTTTTTTGCAGCAGTAACTCATTGTAGCATACGTAGATAGCTAAGGCTGATAATCATAGTGTCTTCTTGGGTATAAACCATCTACAAAGGTATCCTCACGGGAAGCTAGGTTAAGGTTTCCCAATACAGCAACCAGTGATACAATATTTCACTGGGTCACCCTAGACATAGACAAAAAGTTATGGTGCCAGGTCAAAGTCACATAGTGTCCCACCAGCTCTGGCTTTTCTGGTGTTGTAATTTCCTGCTAACTGATATCTCATAAAAGTTGTCTTAAAAGCCTGATGGGTTCGTAAAAGCTGTTTAGATGGGTACTTTGGCCTATAACCTTTGGACCTTTTTTAAGCTCAACTCTTCTCACCCTGGCGGGGAAGGTTGACTCATCAGATCCATCTGTGCAGCATTAACAGCTGCAGGAGACACAAAAAAGTGAATTTCATCTTGTTCTGACATTTAAATGGTCTTGCGTGTTTTCAGCTGGATAAATTTATGTTTGGAAATAAAAGATTTACTGTTGTGAAACTTTAGGTTAAGAAGCAGCAAAATGTGTGCGTGTTTGGGAGTTTTGGAGAAGTGATTATCGTTAATCAGCATGCAGCGCAGCTTTGTCTCGTTGCAAAGAGGCAGCGCTCTCTGCAGGTGTGAGTGTGTGTTTCTGACCGTGTACATTATGCAGTCATGGCAGCACTCCATGTGTCTCTCTGCAAGCTCTTCTCAATCAATTTATTGGGATTATGGGCCTTAACTTCAAAGTTTATCGGCCTTCTTCAATGCAGTCAGGGTCCTTTCTTCTTACAAAATTATTTATTAAAAAGTTGGCAGCAGTTGAGGCTTAAAAGTTTGCAGACTTTTTTCATTTAATGTTGATGTTTTGAGCTTTATGGATTTTTTCTTTCCGTTTTAGGCAGTAGATGAGAAGGAATGTATATTGTGTTACACTGGAATGAATTTAATGCAGTCCATGAGAGCTACCTGAAAGAACTGCATGGACAGTTTCCTTTAAATGAATCTTAGCTGCAGCTTCATGTAACACCACATTCCTGAGGAGCAGCTGTGGAATCTATTTTTTTTTTAAAGTTGCAAACACATAAACTATTGCAGCCAACTTTTCCATAATCTAAACCAGACATAAAAGTGCTGCCACGTTCATGGAGATGTTTTGTAGGGGCATGCTCCGTTTCCGAGTCTACGTACTCGGAGTTTTTATTACACAAACATGCTGGATGGTCCTGTGTGTCCATATGAAGGCTAAGATTCTGACATACTATTTACAAAGCTGTTATTGGTCCAACTAAAGAGACCTTCTAGTCTACATTTACAGGAGTTTTAAGTATTTTCAGTCCCAGAGATGCAAACTGAGATGGGAATAAAGGTTTTTATGTCTGCTGCTCCCTTTGCCTGGAACAAACTGCGGTAACACTTGAAACTTCATGACTTTGTCTCATTGGATGCTTTTAAAAAAATGTTGGATGATTTGGGGGCAGTCCCATCAGTGATGTTCTGATTACACCCACAGATGTGAGTGGATTTTAGTTTGTTGTGTGTTTGCAAATGTTTAGCTGTGCTGCTGCTGTCTCGGCTGGGACACTCTTGGAAAAGAGATTTTAATTTCAGTGAGATTTTGCAAAAATGATCTAAAAAAATAATAAATGTTTGTGTTTTTAAACCATAAAATGAAGTGACAGTTTGACCAAAATGTGGTAATTTAAGGTTTAAAAATGTAGAAATTAATTAATATTTGATGTGTATAATTATGGCAGATGCTGGTTTAGAAAATAAAAAAGTTAAAATGAACACAAAAAGATATATATATTTATTTTTATTGCTTGATATTTCGGTGTAATAAAAGGGATTATTTTAAAAGGGCAATTTGAGGTTGAAGAGGGGATGCTGCACGATGCTGAACTTCACCCTGGAACTACTTTTTCCAGACGTGTTGCTGCCATCAGATTCACTATCAGCTCATATTCTCCTTCATCACATGGTGAAATGTCTCAGTTTCATCATCTGAGATGTTGTTGATCTTCTACTGCGAATAAAATATGGAAATCATTACATTCTGTTTTTATTTACTCTATTTCTAGTCATTTTAACACATCTTTGTCAAACATTGGGAACTGAAGGTTTGTTAAAGAGTCTGGGGCATTGAGATCTTTAAATGGTGAAGAAAAAGCCGAAAACCTTCTTACGTTCCTAATTTCTTGTGGATTTTATTTTCCTAGTGAAGGGTCTTCTGTGTTTTACTTTAGGGGCGAGGCTATTTCTACATTTCCCACACTTGGGAAGCAAAAGCAGTACGCAAGGGGCAAGCCACCCTGAGCAGCCTGTTGGAGAGAGCAGCTCTACAGGCGTTGCTTCTTTCTCAAGTCATACCACCACAGCCTTGGCAGACGTCCCTGATGATGGCCTTTTAAGACTTCCATATGTCCAGCTTTGGAGTCTGAAAGAAACCATGAAACATTTACATATTTAAACTTCAGCAAAACAGCTCCATAGTCTAGAAGTGAGGTGGTTTTTTTTTTCTTTTTGTTGTTTTTTAACTGGGGAGGCTCCACTGTCAGTGCAGCAGTCACAGGAGGGCATAGATGAAGTCAGAGCTGGACAAATCCAGGGTATTATCAGTCCTTTGTCCAGCCTGCAGCTGTCACTTACCAGGCTAGTGGGAGAAGATGAGGGGAGAAGGGAATTCATGACCTATCCTTATAACCACAGAGGAGCTTTGAGGCATTTAGAGATAAAAACATATGTGAGCAAAATGAAAGAAATGAAGGAATGACAGAGGCATAAAAGCAGTTGAAAGAAATTTTTATGAAGATGGGAAAGAAAGTGTAAAGTGAGAGGGGAAATAAAACGCCAGGAGGGGGAATATACTTGAAATGCTTTCATTTGATTGCTTCCAAAATGGTGGTGATTGGCTGATATATGCTGATTTCCTCTGAAGCGTCGGAAAAAGGTTTTATCTTTGGTCTTCTCCCCTACATAAATGACTAGCGGTAATACAAATCTAATCTCTTTCTGTCATCACAGTAGGTCCCAACGGCAGTCCCCCCCTCCCAAAAAAAAAGCCTCATCTTTCAGTCTTTGAAATATCTGAAAGTCTGCGGGGTGATGGAATAGAGAGAGCTATAAGCCTTTGACTTGATGCGAGATTGCCAAAGGGTCCAAACTTAAGAAGTCTGGCCCCTCATCTGCTGCACAGAGATACTGGGGCCAGAGTGAGAAACCAGATAATCTGATAGAATTTCAGTCAATCAGATAAGGAATAACAGAATGTCTGACGCTTGCTGTTCAGCCTTATTCTCGTTAGCTTAAAACGAGCGTTCTGTGACAGCTCGCCAACTTTTGCCATTCTTCTTCTCTGTAAAGTTTTGCCTTTAACGCTCTCATTCCAACCAGCTGAGACTGGCCCCTGACCTCAGGTATGCCTATATGATCCACATTACACTCTCAGTGGTGGGATTACTCCTATATTAGCTATTGGCAGTGTTTATGACGCATATAGAGACTCGGTGCAGCTTTGATCTACCAACAGAAGCAAATAGGAGCACTCTGGCATAGTTTGCATCTTGGGCTTAAGCCTTGTGGTGTGTGAGACATCTGCCAAATCCTCCTGGATCAAAGGATGACTATTACACCCACAGGCATCCACATAGCCCCCAACTGCAGCTTTAGAGTGCTCATGACCCCTGTCAACAGGCCTGTTTGAAAAACACAGGTGGGATCGGGGGTCACACATGCACATTATTGGTCCAGTTGCTGCAAAACCAAAGCACTTATAAGCTTTTCTTTTTTTTATTCTTGAATTTAACCAGTTTGTGATGGATTATTTCTTTTTTTTATCCTCCTTGTTAAAGCAGGATGAGGAAATCAGCTTGATCCTGCAGGCCTACAAATTTACAGTTTAACCCTTAAAACTCCAGGCCTTTCTTTGCTAGTTTTGGTCCATCTGTGTTTTTTTTTTTTTTTTTTTTTTTTTTTTTTTTTGCTTTTATTATTATTATTTTTTAATGGGAAGAAACATATATAAGCTTAACCCTTTTCATCCCAATCAACCCTCAGCTGTCAGATTATGAGGCTAAGATGATGTAAAATGAATGTATGAATAGATATAGCAGCATAAAGGCCGACCTGAAGAAGAAAACAGAATTTATTACTAACAGAACTTTGTAGAAATAACACACAGATCAACAGTGATCAAACCTTTTCTCATCTGCATCATTCTCTCAAGTCTTGGCTTTCAGGAGAAAAAAATATTGGCATTGAAACAAACACACAACAGAAAATATTTACATATTTACACTATTTACTTACTATCCTCACAAACCAACTCTAACACAGCTGCTTTTTGGCATCACTGTGATCAGCTGTCATAAAAAATGCAGGATGTTTGTGTGTGTTTGCATGAGTGTGGAAGGGGACATAGTTAACGCAGCTGCTGACTTTTCCTCCCTAAAACTGCTGAATTTAGAGTAAATGTCATTACAATGAGCAGGATAAAGATGCTATCTGTGGAAATGCTGTGTCATATGGATGCTATATTCCTTCCCTCCTTCCATGATTATAATTACATTTTAGGTTACATCTTATTTTCCACTGCCATGCATACACATTTAAACTGTACACCCCTACGATCATGATGCAGGCAGCCCAGAGTGCACTTGGACAACCAGTGACCTTTTCCTCGTATGCACACACAGCTTATAGCAAACATATGAGGCTTGCTGATTTATAGTTCCTCACCGCCGTGCTGGAGTAGCACATTTTCTCGGTGAGGAGGTCTCCTGATGTGAATTGCCAGCTTTCTGTCTCAGGCTTCTTTCAGCACTTGTTCCTTAGGCTCATTACCGACACTGATGCTTTCACAGGTGAATTTATAAGCAGTTAGACCTGATGCACTGGTAACAATCACACTAATTAATTACCAGATGACATGTTCAAGTAGACGGGGAGTTATCAGTGACGGCAACAGATCCATCTTCTTAATGCGGAGCTGTGCCGGCTGCTACCTGGTAACTTCTGCATTAATACAAGACAGAATTTATTTACACTCCGTGCAATGCTTTTTAAGAATCCCATCCACTGATTACCCCTGTGTGGGGGTGTTGGAGGTCCGAGAGGAGAAGCCCCTGCAGATAATGTAGATATTCCACAGACTTTCTTTGAACTACCATGACAAATTTATCCCTTGGTAAATCCCACCCCCAATCTGAGCTCCTACTTTACTCTAAATTTCCATTTCTGCGACTTTGAAAAAAATATATTGAAATTCTATTCTGATAATTAATGAACTTACCAGAGAACTTGTGTTCCCTCATCTTTTCCTGTTCCACCCTCCAACCCTTCATCTACACACACTGGAGTAGATTTCTGCTCACATCCTCTGTCCCAGATTGATGTTTCAACGGGTGAGCGAGGGGCAGTAGGTCTGATTACGTAGTGTGGGGTTATATGGACTTCATTGAGGTTTATGGATTCCCAGCTGGTTTCTGCAGCCTGCAACAGTTCATGTTTGAGATGCTGATGGAAGCACTGACCTCTTCTTGAGGGTCAAACAGAAAAATTTACGAGGCTGTTTTTGTTTGGGGTCGGTCTGATCTTCTGTTTGACCAGCCGCGGGGTTTAAGCTAACCGTATGGTTTGGACTTTACAGATCTGGTATTTTCCCACCCATTACCATCTTATCAGACCTCTTTCTGACAAGCAGGAATGGCTGCATGTGTCATAGTACATGCAAATTACAAGTATAAGCAGGAAACATGAAGAAATATTCCAATAGGTCACCTGCTACACGTGCACATGAAAGGAAATCTCAAACATATTACCCTTCGCTGTATGCATCAATAATAAGCATAAAAAACACATTTTGTAGATGTCAATAGACTTATGGCTCTGTAACCACAATTAAGCAATTACATTTTTAATATTGCATCTTTTATTTAAGCAAGCAAGTAAATAGAGAAGGAACATTGATTTTGCAATAAGCTGCAATAAAAGGACTTCACCATCACCCCACACCATAAAAGCATGAGCTACCTCACACCCCAGTGAGCCACTTGATTGCCCACGTCCACATAAAAGGCCTAATGTACGTTCCCTGTGCTCCCACACATATAAAGCCATAGGAATCAAATGGAGTATAACTAATACAATTGATTTTGATCAGGCAGTACGAATAACACGATAACTGTGTCTCCCCAAGTGCTGCTCAGGGACATGTACCAAGATTCATGCATCCTTTACAAGCTGCTATTTATTGTGCTTTTAATGAAGCTTGATTGGCAGCGTGTCCTAGTGCCCATTATCATCAGAGGGATGTGCTCATTCTAATCTGCAATTATCACCATAATTGCGCTCCGAATCCTCTGGGCCCAAATAAGCAATCACTTCCAGAGCTGGTGTGCCACCTGTGAGAGCTGCTCAGGAGGATGCACACCCCGACACGGTGGCGCATCCTTGTATCACGGGTCCATTTCTGAGACGTTTTTTTTTTTTTTGTCTTTGTCTCCACTTGTTCGTCATTTCATGCGCCCGTGCTTCTCCGCTCTCCATCTTACTGCCTATTACTGTTACTTTGTCCTGGCTGACTTTGTGTCTTTGGTTTCTCTCACATGCTCTTGATTAACCTTTCCTTTTTTTTTCACTCAGCACCATCCCCGTTAACACCCCTCCTACTTTTATCTCCTTCGCTCACCCTTCTTTTTCCCTCCATCCCCTTCCACCACAAATTCCTAACCTTTGGTCACTTTCATCCCTGCGGTATGCATAAATGCAGGCTTATTATCAAGCCAGTTGTCTCATCATAATTATGCGTTTTGTCATGTGCTGCCTCTGTAGCTACTGATAAAAGGAGAGCCTGATTAAGCTGAGGGAGAGCTATTGATTCCTATTGACAGGCGCCTCAAAGGCCTTTAATGAAGTAGATGTAAATGAGGGTTTTTCACGGTGTTTAATGACTATGTACCATAAAAGGCCAACGTTCTTATGCATTCTAAAACAGACATGCATCACTCACAATGGTGCACGAGGGGGATGCTTCAGCAGTGTGAAGGAGGAAGAGGGGAATGAATAAGCATGCAGAGATGTCAGTCAGATGTTCACGAAAGAATCACGACTGTCAGATCAAGGGATACGGCACATGATTTAGAGGGGTGTCCGTATGGTCAGGGAGATTAATCACATTTGTAAAATCTCCTGTAACAACACACTTGTTAGACAAATGGTCCAGGTGTTAGCTGTAAATGAGTATAAAAAAAAACAAATAAAAAAAAACGGCATCAAAATTACTGTGTACAAAAAAACAACAAAGCAAAGATTTATTTATTAAATTTATTTATTAAATCAAAAGATGTAATAAATAATGATAATAATAATGATAATAATATAGAGGAAAAAAAATCTGACCGTCTCCTTCCTCTTTGTCTTTTTCCTCACAGTCAGATGACTCCCAGTAACCACGACCGGATACAGCAGTTGAAGCATGAGTTCCAGCAGGCCCAGCAGGAGGAAGACCTTGAAGATCATCAGCACACACACAGCTTTGACCAGTCCTGGGTGAGCGTCCCATCAGGACCCAACAGTCACCCGATATTCCCACTCTCACATCATTTTTCTACCTTCTTCAGTCTCTTTCTTCTTCAGAGGCAAAAACATTTTGACAGTACTGACAAATATGTTTTTATTGTTACTTGTTAAACAGATCATTTGATCAAACAAAGGCTACACACTGATATTACAGAACTATTTTCACATTAGTAGTACAACTTGAATAAAAACACGGATGATAAAGGGATTTTTCATGTTCCCTGGTGAACATACTCAGTATCTGCTGACTCCAATTACGTAGTGTCATAAATTCCTGCACCCTGGGACTAACGGTAATAACAGCGTTCCTCATGAAAGGAGTAATGATTGAAATAAGTCTGCTAGGATCCAAGCACAGCATCATCGCTCACCGGTTCCATGACTTCCTTCACTTATCCCATGCGTCGCTTATCTCCTTCTGGAAAGTGAAGCTTTATTACTGTTAGATGATCGAACACCATTTGCTAAAACTTTAGGCTGAATTTCTGATATCCATGTTCCACCTTCAACCTGAAACTTCTGATTACTTCTCTACATCTTTTCTGCCCTGACATGGAAAAAGTGAATAAGCTGAATAGGGGGAAGATTTAATGGATTTTAAGCATCGCTCAGAGAAAGAAACTGAGTCCAGCGAGACTCGCTGTTCACTTTATTTTCATATGATTAAAGGGATTTCTAAATTAAAATTTTCTAAATTAAAATTTGAAAGGAGTTTCTTTAAGCCGATCTTCTCCACCGTGATTGATCTATTACAACAATGGGATTTATTCTTCATAATTGGAAAAAAAGTGTAATCAGGTTAATTCCTTTGTTCCTCCGTTCTGACTGGACGTCCCTCTCTGCTGTGCATTAAAAGTTCAGCCGTGAAGAACACATTTCTTTCATCTCTCCTAATAACCTGGGATAACTTTGATCCGTTAACCAGCAGAACAACTCATTTATATAAGATTATAGTGGTATGCAAAAGTTTGGAAACCCCTGGTCAAAATTGTTGAAACAACCTCCAAAATGCAGAATATTAAAGATGATTATATTTTGAGCAAATTTTTTTTAATTCTATATATATATATATATATATATATATATATATATATATATATATATATATTTGTTTACAAATAACAGAAAAGGAAAAAGGCCCAAAGCAAAAGTTTGGGAACCCTGCATGTTTTGTACCTAGTAGCTCCCCCTTTGGTAAGTATCACGGCTTGTAGATGGTTGAGTAGCCAAAAGTCTTTTTCTTTTTATTCGAGGGATTTTTCCCTCATTCTTCTCTTGCAAACGTCTTCGAGTTCTGAGATTCCTCAGCCGTCTTCCACGTGCTGCTCTTTTGAGGTCTATCCACAGATTCTCAATGCCAGGAGACTAACGGTTAAACATTCAGCTTGTGTTTCTTGGGGATATCTATTGTAAAATTTGGGGTGTGTTTAGTATCATTATCTATTTGTAGCGGCCATCTTTTTGTTAATCTTTTGCTTCTTCAAAGATGGTTTTATGTTTGCGTCCAGAATTCATTGAACCCAATCTTCCCTACATCCATGAAATGTTCCCTGTGGCTGCAGCACAACCCCAAAGCTTACTGGTCCACTGCCATGCTAAATGGATGGACAGGTGCTCTTTTCATGAAATTCTGGGCTCATTTTTTCTCTGAATCTTTGCTCATTGCAGCCAAAGAGTTCTAATTACACCTCATCGGTTCGCAGGACTTCTTTATAAAATCTGTCCGGCTTGTTCAGATGTTCTTTAGTAAATTTCAGACACTAATTTTCATGGTGAGGATGCAGGAGAAGTTTTGCTCTGCTGACTTGTCCATGAAGGTCATATCTGTGCAGGTGTTGCTGCACAGCAGAGTCTGCTAAATCCTTCTGAAGGTCTTTTGCAGTCAGATGAGGGTTTTGATTTGCCTCTCTAGCAAGAGCAGTCCTCTGAAATCTTTCTTGATCTTCCACTTGTTACTGTACATCCCCTGTTCCTGTCAACATTCTGAACAACGGATATGGCCCCTCTATCTTTTAATAGCCCTCTCCTGCTTTCTTAACCTTAGCAATCTTCATTTTCAGAAAGATGCCTAAAGGAACCCATGGCTGCTAAATGTTCCTCAAGGATGATGATGATAAAGCTTTGGAATTTGCATCACATGGTCTTTCCAAGTGATGATTATGAAGAAGCTAAAAACTTAACAGGCTAAATAGTGTCTGAGACCTCAGCCAAAGTTATCTGAGAGTTCAAATCTTCTGGGGTTCCTATACATTTGCAGGGTGTTGCTTTCTGTTTTATCCACTCTAAAAGTGTGCAAAACAAAAATAATGCACTGGTATTGCTTAAATGTTGAAAGGAGTGCACCATATAAAGCTCATTTCATTCTCTACATGCTTAACTGTTAACAGTAACAGCAATTTTAAGCAGGGGTGCCCAAACCTTTGCACTCTGCCATAAATGTATACTTCATTTCTTCTTCTTTGTGAAAACAAGGTCGACTAACTATCCCACCAAGCAGAGCTATTTTCTAAATGACAGGTCAGGATGTCAGACCTTGAGAGTTAAAATATCTGGGATCCAATTTTCTGGAGAACTGTCAGCGTCGGTTTGGCAGCTAAATTGCTTTGGTGTGGCAGGCATCTCCTGCTGTTTTATTTTTCTGCTGTCTAAATGAGTTTGTGTAAAGCAGCAGCAAGCTGAACTTCCCACCATGGAGAAAGACAGATTTTCTTTGCTCTGAAGTTGCTTCAGTTTTTGTTGGGGTGATGGTTGAGAAACCACTGATCAGAGACCTATCACCGCTTTATTAATAGTTCTTTCTCCTCCCGTTCTCTGAGAGATATTATATGTTTGCTCAGCACTAATCAGTCTGAGTCTTTCTCTTTCAGCCTCTGGGCTCCTAATTTCCTTTGACTGTTGACACAGATGGGCAAACTACAGCTGTAGAAGTACTAAGATACAGGGCCGAGCTTCAAGCGTATTGAAATCCTTGTTGATGTTTCATCTTATTTTAGTGCTGTTCAAAAACATAACACTAACACATTTTGCTATCAAATGAAATATAGCTATGCCTTCTTAACAGAAATACACCCACTGTCCACTTTATCAGCTCCACCTTTTCAACTTCCTGTTAATACCACACCAGGTGCCACTCCTGTCACACTGAGGCTACAATTCACACAGACTCCCCAACTGGACAATAGAAGATGGGAAAACGTTGCTGGTCTGATGAGTCTCCATTTCAGCTCCACATTCAGATGCTAGGCTCAGAATTTGGTAAAAACATCATGAAAACGTGGATCCATCCTGCCTTGGATCAACAGTTCAAAACCTAGGCTTACACAACAGACACACAGTGCAAATGGCAAGTGGCCTAGACGTGCAGATCCTCAGTCGTTTTATAAGCCACTCCCAGGCACTGATTGGCTCGAGGTGGCCACAGCCTAACAGGAGGAGGAGCACCTAGAGAGGCAGCACAAAATTAATCACAGGAATCAACCACATTCCTATAACATCAACATGGCCTGGTTTAACCACCACAGCCTACCTGAGTATTGTTGCTGACCATGTCCATCCCTTTATGACCACAGTGTAGCATCTTCGGATGCTACTTCCAGCAGGATAAGGCACCAAAGCTCAGATCATCTCCGCCTGCTTTCTAGAACATGACAATGAGTTCACTGGACTCCAACGGCCTCCACAGCCATCAGATCTCAGTCCAGTAGAGCAGCTTTGGGATGTGGTGGAATGGGAGATTCTCATCATGGATGCAGCCGACAAACCTGCAGCAACTGTGTGATGCTGTCATTTCACTGTGGAGCAAAACCTCTGAGGAAGGTTTCCACCACCTGATTCTAACTATCACACCAAGAATTACCAAAGTGGTACTAGAATTTGGACCTGGTAAAGTGGACGGCGAATGTAAATCTACAGGATTATAAACTACAAGCTCAATACAAGTTTCTAAGAGTGAATTTCTTGCTTTCAAACGTGGCTTTCTCACATGTGGCTGGAAATGTTTTGACCCACAAAGAAAAATGTAACCTTGTTCTGTTCAAACCTGTTAGATTCACACTTTGTACTGAAATTGATAGTTGGTTCTTTCTTATAGGGAATCTCAGTCCGTGTCATTGCTCAGTATCCTCCACAATGATGAAAGTGAAGCCTTAATAACCTCCACTTCTTTTAAAATCAAAAGATTCAGTGAATCTAACCAGGAACAGAACAGGCAGTTAAATGCCGACCACATCAAAGTATGCAGGAGTGTGCCTTTCCATTACGATCCATGTTATCCCAGAGTACTTAAGGTTACATCTTAATGGTTTTCCCTCCTTCTTACCCTACGAACAGGAGCAGCCGCCATCTCTAAGAATGATTTCACTGTAACATTTATGTCTTATTTCTTGTACAAATTACAATACAGGTTTAGTTTTGCTTGATTATTTGTCCACATATTTAGGATTCTGGTTTTACTGACTGAAGAATCTCTCCTCATGCACACTCAACCACAGGGCAGGGCTCAATTTTGGGGCCTCTCCTATTTATTTTATACATCAATGACTTGGGTCAAAATATCTCTGATGCTAATATGCATTTTTATGCTGATGATAAAGTTATTTACGTATGGAACATCTCCCACTTAGGCCATTGAAACCCTGCAGAAAGCTTTTGTTGCCGTCCAGCATTCACTTCTTCAGTTAAAATTAGTCCTCAATGCTGACAAGACTAGGCTAATGGTGTTTTCTAATAAGAAGGTGCTCGAAGCTATTCCAGTAGTGTCCTTTCTTAGAGGGAATGTCACAGTGGTGAATACAAGTACCTTGGAGTCTTGATTGATGACTCCCTCACTTTTAAACCACACATAAAACTACAACTACAACTCAAACTGGGTTTTTTCTTCCGTAATGAGTTGTTTTTCTTTTGAAGTAAAAAACCATCTTATCACTGCAACTTTTTTGTTTTATCTTTGCTAGATTATGGCGACATCTTATATATGAATGCTTCTTCTTGGCTTCAAATGGTGGAAACCATTCATCATGCTTCTCTGAGGTTTATTACTAATTGTAGCACTATGACACATCACTGTGACTTGTACTCACGAGTGGGATGGCCCTCTCCCACTAGGAGGCAGGGTCATTGGTACACATTTATTTACAAGACTATGCTTGGACAGCTGCCTTCCTACATTTGTGCTTTAATTACAGAGTAGTGTTAATTCTTACTCTTTACGATCAAATGATCAGGATCTGTGCGAACAAACTTGGAGCATGTTGCAGAAAGGCTGGAAATTGACTGAGTTATTGCCCATAAAGGCCTTCAAAACCAAGCTAAAAGCAGCAGAGACTAACTCAATAACTTGCAATTGTTTTTCATGAACGGTTTTATATTAATGTTGTTTGTTTTAATATTATCACTGTGTTGAATTTTTACTGCCTCTTGGCCAGGACTCCCTTGGAAAAGAGGTTTTTAATCTCAATGGGACATTCCTGGTTAAAAAAAAGGTTAAATAAATAAATAAATAGTTTTATTCCAGAGCTAAAAACTCTGCTTATGTGTTCTCCTATTGACTCTACTTTTGTTTGAAATGAATCATGAAGGTCCTGCTGGCTTCCATGGAGATGAAGGAGGTTTATAGTGAAGGAGTCACTCTTCCTATCATAGAATATCTTGGGCTTCACTTCTTTCTGGATCCTCATGGTGATTCTAAGGTGAATGTGGGGGCGATCCCTGGATTCTCCTGACTCTGACCTTTGATAGAGGTGTCCATCATCGTCATCGGCAGATGGCTTCCTGAGATATTTACCTGCCTAACACCTCTATGAAATTACTCTATTACTGTATTCATTCCTAGGATTACTTTAGTCATTCCTAGAACTAATTTACGCGTTCCTAGGATTACGTTACTTATTACTTGGCCTTAATCACTAATTTTTAAGCCTACTGTACTCATTCTAAGGACTACTTTACTCATTCCTAGAATTACTTTACTCATTCCTAGAATTACTTTACTCATTCCTAGAATTACTTTACTCATTCCTAGAATTATTTTACTCATTCCTAGAATTATTTTACTCATTCCTAGGATTAAGTAACTTTTTCATCTGCCTTCTTCACTCCTTTCTAGGATTACATTACTCATTTCCTACTTCACTCATTCCTTTTTTCCACTAATTCCTATGATTATTTAATTTATTACTAGGACTAATTTACTTATTCTTCCAGCCAGTTTATCAACTCCTAGGCCTACTTTATAAATTCCTAGGCCATATGTACTAATCTTGGACCATTCCACTAATTACTAGATTAACTATGATGCTATCGTCTGGTTTTCACTAGATTAATCTGGTTTATTTTTAGGAAAACATAAACAACTTACCATTTTACTATGACACATGACATTTTAGGTATGTCTTGTCAGACATGAGATATAAAAAAACAAATGATGAGGAGATTACACCTTTTTTCAGTGATGTGTTTAAAGCTCTGCCAGAATTTTCTTTCTTTAATTTTAGTTTTTTTTACTTTGACAGAAGCAGAAATCATTTCAAGGTCTATTACAGCTTCAGAGCTTTCAGTCACAATGTGATCAGCAGAGTTGTCATGGAAATGTAGAGGTTAGCATGACAGAAACATAACCCTAACCATTTGGTAAAGAAGGACTGCATGTATGGGGCAGGGTGAGGTCTGGTTACTTGTTCATTTGACCATAGTTTTTCATAGAAGTGTGGGAGACGGAGCTGAGGTGTGTCAGCTGTGAGCAGCTGTAAAGACAATCCTCAGGTTATTTCCTAAACCTTCGCTCCACTTTAATGGAACAATTAAGAAGACATGAGAAGCCATGTCAGTGATGGGTCCCTCCGTCCAACACACTACCAGAGCCAGCTTGTTTTCTCTGCCTCCCTCCTTGCCGCTCCCTCAGAAGCGATTTCCAGATGTTCATAATAAACAAGTGCATATGCCTTTTTTCTCGCGCGCTCTCTGGCAATAAAATCGATTTGCGTTGTTGGGTTGGAGCGCCCATGAGCATGACCACACAGAGGAGTGTGAGTACCATGCTGCTTCCTTGGATCAAACACGCAAACAGCAGCTTGTAAAGTCTAAATTAATGTGAATTCTTTTGCCTTTTTTAATCAGAGTATCTTGTGCTACCAGGATACATGTGTCCACAAGTATTTATTGTGTTTATGCAAACATCGGTTTTTCCCTAAATGTAGTGCTTTCATGTTGATGGGAGCTGGATGGAGTAGTGATCACATGCAGAATAAGCTTCTTTTAGCTGCAGTCACTTGACTTCTCAGAGGCTAAACATCAGAGTTAAGACAACATAGCTCTGTGTGTTTGTATTGTGTGACCCCCCTTCTTGTAACCAGTTAAACAATGCATGGAGTGTCTTGCATAAGGCTTCTGAGTAGGGCTGTGTGTGGTAACTTCACAAAGAATGCAGCACTGATGCTGCAGATTCAATTTCTTCTTGATTTTCTTCCATGGACAGAAGGTATTTCATTGAATTGTGTCCATAGTTGCGACACTTTCACGAAGATTGTTGCATTTTTATGTGACATATTTGGGAGATTTCATTTTTCTTTGTGTGTGGTAAGTCTGAGTAATCAGCGTCATATCTGGAAAAGGCAGCAATCAGAAGTCTTTGTTGATAAAGTAAAAGTACTCCTGATAGACAAGCTGGGCCAATAGCTACTCAGAAAAGCGACTTAGGAAAAGTGGATGTTTCAGGATCTGGTTTGAGCTATTTTGTGGATTTTGACAGCGCATTTTCTCAATTGCACAGTCTGGTTACTGTGGAAATATGGTCCAGGTTCCAACACAGATTTTCAACAAGGACCATGATATGTGGACCCAGTCCATGTAACTGTCATAAGTTGTTTTAAATGATGAAAAATTCACTCTTGTAATGGTAAACTTCTCACTCAGTAAACCTTCAGATTCTCCCTGAGTTGAAAGTGAACTGACGGCAGCATCACACTTCTGATAACGCCTACCCCAGCCTCTAAAAATTAGTAAAAAAAAATGGTTATACATATGGTTTTACAGTATGTAAAATGTATGACAAAGATGAATAAAGCATTATAACACCTAAATTCTAAAACAGCTGGGATGGCGTCTATAATGTAAATAGTGTATAATATCATCAAAACATTCAGCGAATCAAAGGGAGTCTCTATGCGCATGGGACTAGGCTGGATACTGAGAACCAGCAACCAAGGTCCAGGACTGTAGAGCAGCTAGAATTCTGCATCAGACCAGAATGGGACAACATTCCTCTCCTAAAACTCCAGCAACTGGTCTCCTCACTTCCCAGATGTTTCCAGACATGTTAGAAGAAGAGGGGATGCTACACGATGCTGAACATCACCCTGGAACTACTTTTTACAGACGTGTTGCTGCCATCAGATTCATTATGAGCTCACATTTTCCATCAGATGGTAAAATGTCTCAGTTTCATCATCTGATATGTTGTTAATCTTCTACTGAGAATAAAATATTCCTTGATGAGATTTAGAAATCATTACATTCTGTTTTTATTCACATTTTACACAGAATCCCAACTTTTCAGAACTGGGTTTCTCTATGCTATAGGGAATAAAATCGCAGTGTTATGATTTGTTGTTTTGAACTGAGGAACCATCATAAATTTGTTTAGCTTAGTTGTGGGTGTGGAAAGAATTTCTTTGGTGCCAAATTCCTTATGATACACACATGTGTCAGCGTGTTTGTGCACAGATCTTTACCTACACATTCAGCATTTTCCCTGCACTCAATTTGATACAATCTGATGACGGTAATGAAAATATTTTTCAGTCCTATAAACCCCACATCCTCAGGTATTTTAGCACCAGCATTTTGTTTTGCCTTTAGTGCATGATGACCAAACTAATGTCCCATTCCCTCTGGTTTCTTGGGCGAGAAAGCGGGAAATGCCAGACCACACTGCCTGTGCTCAGATGGATACCCCGCCCGAAGCTACACACCCCACCAACCACAAATGGACTGGCTTGCTTATAATAAATTGGAGGAATTGAGTTGGCGTGCTGACTTTAAGAGAGAATCATTATCCAACTGGGCTTTTGTCAGGATGTGGCGTCTCATTGCCATTCGCTCACTTTCTTCTTGTTCTGTCTGCCCATTAGCAGCTTAAATGTCTTCCATATGTCTGTTTGTGTACAGCTGCTGTCTTATAACCTCCCCTCATACAAACATAGAATCATGAGGTGTGTGGGCAGTAAAGCCAGGAGTTGGCCGCTTTGATAGCCGAAAGCTTTAGTGACCAGAAAATATTGCGCCTTGGCTGCGGTGCTTTTGTTTTGAACTTTTCCAGCTGAACTCCCACCCAGCTGCGTCTGGGATTTTTTTGATAGCTGCAAATAATTTTGATAATTATGTCCCGATGGAGTTGATGTTTAAACAGGTGGAGAAGTCTTTTTTTTTATTATTGTCTGTGATACAATCAAGGAAAGAAGGGATAAATAATGTTCCTTACTGACATCATTCATCATAGGATTGGATAAAAACAAACACGGATGGCTCTTGATTTGATTTTAACAAATGTCATATTTCATTTGGCGTTGTGCTCCAGGTCTGACGTGGAATAATTTGATTCCCTTTCCTTGGATAATACTATTCCGCTGACTGATTTTTCTCTCTTGGCTATCTCTCATGCATTTCACTCAGCACCTTTAAAAAGTAATCTGAAGATTCAGACACCTCCAGGTTCCTCCCTGCTTCCTTCACAAGCACATAAAGAACTTCCACAATGTGTGACTAATTATTTTCTCACCGCTGCATTTGGCTTAAGTAAAATAATTTCTTCTCTCCCCTTACAGCTAATCTGATATTAGTGTGCTCTACTCTTTCTGAGCCAGAGGAACATGTTGACACAGCCTGAAAGATATTAGTCCAATTCACTTCACTCACGTGGACTACCATTATGCTTTTAGGACTTGGAGCTCTTGAGAAAAGACTTGCTATTGACGCTGAGTGAAAAGTAATTGTGCTGTTATTGCAGCTGTCCAAGTGAGGAGGAAAGCAGCCATTTCAAGAACACAAGATGTTTCCAAGAAGACGTATTCTGGTGTCACCCTTTCATTCCACCCACGCACCTTTATCCCATTAATCTGTTCAGGGATGTACTTTTACCTCTCTGCTAACAGCCCCAAAACACAGAGCTTGTCCAAGTTTAAGAAAATCCTTAGTTGAGCATCGCAGCTATAACACTGTGTATTTATAAGTGTTTAGTTTCAAAACTCAGCTGGTCAGTTAAATATGAAAAACTAGACTTAACCAGAGATGCAGCACCTTCCTGCCACATTAGTGAATGTGAATTTCTCTTGGAGATTAATGAAGTGTCTATCCATCCATCCATCCATCCATCCATCCATCCATCCATCGTTAGCAGTGTGCTGGTGTTGAAGGAGATATTTCTATGTCAGTCTTGTAAATGATCAGACAACAAACACCAACACACACTTTAGATCAGGGATGCACGATATATCAGCATTAATATCGGTATCGGCCGATGTTAGTAATTTTTTAACATATCGGTATCGGTCCGATAAGCAAAACTGGGCCGATATTAACAGCCGATATTTATTTTCATATAATTGCTGATTGTGTATGTGTGTCGGAAGGTTTGGCTATGCAGCCATGTTTGGACATGTGACAGCAATGCAGCACTGCATTGTGGGATGTAACTGAAGCAAGAAGCAATTTCAGCTGTGTGGTAAATTTTACAATGTAGAAAAAAGGTACTCGAAAAGCAGTATGCAATATCTGCAAAGTCGAAGTAATGCGAGGAGGATGCCGTGTGAACTCGTTCAGCACCACAAATTTGATATGTCATCTGAAAAACTGCCATCCAGAACTTCACAAACAATGATGGGAAGCTAACACCCCTAATGTTTGCCTTATTTTCACTTTGTACAGAATTTGATAATCTTAAACCTTTTAAAACAAAATATATATATCGACATCGGTAAATATCAGTTATCGGCCATAACAACAATATTAATATCTGATATCGGTATAGGCCAAAATTTTCATATCGGTGCATCCCTACTTTAGATGCAGGTAAGGTAGGTGCAGGTGAAATAAAGCTGGTAATACTCACCTGTGTTTGATGATGTCAGTGCTCATACATACGCGGGTTATTTTATGATGCTCTAAACCAGGGATCACCAACTTGAGACCTCTTGAGCCAGTGCCCTACAGGTTTTCAGCATGTCCATGCTGCTGCACACCTGACTCAAATAATGGGTTTTGTTAACAGGCTGGCGCATACCTTGACAACAAGCTGATGGAGAACTATTTCATTTGAACCAGGTGTGTTGCAGCAGGGACGAAGTGAAAACCTGCAGGACACTTGCTCAGGAGTTGCGGAGTTGGTGATCCTCGCTCTAAAAAAATGGTTCCCAACCTGGGGTCCTAAAAGAACACTAATGTTCTGCAAGGTTGACTTCACAGAGCCTGTGTGATTGTTAAAATTAAGGCCATGTCCACACAGTGAGGAGTTGAGGTTTTCCTGCTTCAGTTTATAAGACCTGGATGTTTTGTTCACAAAAATTATGTTTTGGAGCCTGAAAACACAAAATTCTGAAGCCTAAAGTGACAAAATGGGGGTCATCAAAATCAGCTATACGACAATATTTAAAAACATATATCCTTAGTCAAAAATAAAAAATAAAATCAAAACTTAATAGGCCACACCTTCAGCATCAAATCAACTGTCATCTATGTACTGAGTGATTTAGGAAGGTTGGTGGAGCCACGTATGTTAATAGAGGAGTTCATGTCTGTCCTGGTAACCTTATTTTTTCCTGCACCATGTCGTTTAACACATCACTGAATACAATAAATAAGCTGAGAATCAGAGAATCACTGCTCTAAAAAATCAGGAGGGATTTTCTTCAGAGATTCCACAAAAGAAAAGAAATTCAAAGACTTATGGGGAAAAAAAACACACACACACAAATAATAATTTATAAAAATGATTTGTCTCTTTTGATTTATGGGATAAAAGTTAACATCACTCTTCAATGGCTCTGTATCAAACCAAGAAAGCTTTTTTTTTTTCTTTTGAGTCACTGATAGTTCAAGGATGAGATCTTTATTTTCAAACATTTTCACCAAAGTGTAATGTGAAGTATTTTGATTAAAGCAGAGTGTGAGTCCCTCACTCGCTTTGCTTTTACAGATACCTTTTCAGGTGCAGCTAATTCTTCATCAAACTCTCACATACCCTCTCCTGTCAGGCACTTTGAAGTGGTTTAAATGATTTGCTTTGCTTGTTCGTGTTTTTCTCACAGGAAAATTTCGTGAACTTCTCATCATGACTTTCTGTAACCACGGTAACTCTTGGCTATTTTTACACTTGAGCTGTTTCACAGTTCATTTCCACAGCATCAGGAAAAAGCTTTCGACCAGTTTTTTTCTTCTTCGGTTTATCTTTCCTGTGGAAGCGCAACACAAAAGCTCTCAGGGCTGACAAACCTTTAAAGACAAACTCACCAGCAAAGAAAGCTTGGACACTATTTCTCTAACACAAGGTCAAATATTTATGTCATCTTTACCTTTTTTATTGTAGAAAAAAAATCACATTTTATTCCCAGTTTAATAAAAACAACATATCCAACATTTTACCATTTCATGATAAATATGAACTCATTTTGAGTCTGATGGCAGCAACACATCTGTAAAAAGTTGGAAAAGTAATTGGCACAAATTAACAAATTGACTGGATATAAAAGAAGCATTTTATGGACAGAGCTTTACCAATCTTGAGACAAACTGGATCTAAAAGTTGTTGAACAATTTCAGAAAAATGGAAAAGTAAAATTGTGAAAATTCCACCGTCTACAATGTATAATATCATCAGAAGATTAATAGAATCAGGAGGAATCTCTGTGTGCGTGGGACAAGGCTGGATGCTGGTGATCTTCTGCATTAAAAGCAGACATGATTCTCTACTGGAAACCACTGCATGGACTCAGAAAGACTTCCAGAAACCACTGTCTGTGAACATAGTTCACCCTGAAATCCACAAATGCAGGTTAAAGCTCCATCATGCAAAGAAGAGGCCAGATGTGAACAGGATCCAGAAACAGCGCCGTCTTCTCTGGACCAAAGCTCATTTAAAATGGTCTGAGGCAAAGTGGAAACCTGGATGAAAATGTGAACTAGTTTCTGGAAAGCATGGACGGCGTGTCCTGCAGACTAAAGAGGAGAGGGAGCATCCAGCTTGTTATCAGTGGACAGGTGAAAAGCTGCATCTCTGATGGGATGGAGCTGCATTAGTGTCTATGGCGTGGGCAGCTTCCACATCTGTGAAGCTCCATCAATGCTGAAAAGTACATGGAGGTTTTAGAGCAACATCTGCTCCCATCCAGACAACGTCTCTTTCAGGGAAGACCTTGCAGATTTCAGCAAGACAATGCTGAACTACATCCATCACAACAGCATGGCTTCACAGGAGAAGAGTCCAGGTGTAAATTAATTTAAAAAAAAATGAAAAATCTAACATGTGAGTTAAAATTCTCAGGGGACTTTTGATCCACTCACAGAGGTGCATTTCTTTGAGCCATAGTCATCATGGAATCACACCTACTAACTAGCTGTTCCCAGAGGTTGTCTCAGTACACCAGAGGCTTCACACTGTCAAAAACACTGCATTGAAAGAAAATTATTCCCCTGTTGATGTATGTGTCTGTGTTTGGGTGTGCAAGCAAGCAAGCATTTATTCTGACTGTGACTATATCTGTTTCCTGTCCACTTTTTTTTTGGCCATGACAGATAAGCAATGGGACGGAGACCCACAGCGGACGGCATTCAGCATCTGTTGAGACCCAGGTCCAGAAACAGCAGCAAGAAGACAGAGATGGTTTCCAGCAACCACAGAGGCAGTACAACTCACTGCCACGGTGAGATATCCCTCTACCTCCACCCTGCGACTTATCACGTCCTCTCTGCCCTTTCCCATCCTCTTCGTCTGATTTTTCCCATCAATATCTTTTCCTCATGTTTAGCCTTTTTGTCAGTTTTCTCTACTCTCTCTCTCTCACTATATATATATATATATATATACATATATATATATATATATATATTCATACCCTAAAAGGCAAACACCACAAAGCTTCTCTAAAATCATCTCTAGACATTTTGATAATTTGTAACTAAACTCTTGTTATTAAAATATTTAAGCCTTGTAGGTAATCAGGGATTTTATTGGTCATTTTTGTTTTGTTGCCTCATATAGGATGATTTTCCCCTAAAGAACTTTGAAATTGTTTCAGTTTTGTTCCTACATCACCAGATCATCTCACCAGGGGCAATTTAATTTTCTTACAGATCATTGGAGCACAAAAGAGTCCCACAAAGTGCTATTAAAAAAATCACTTTTTTAAAACTTTTTTTTTTGCTCATTTATCATCAGCCCTAATCAAAAGTACCAAATAAGTAATCATTCAAATGTTTTTACCACAAGGTCAATATTTTTATGAAACAAAAATGACAAAAACAATATAATAGATTTTAGGTAGGTGGTTTTATGTAAAGTTCAGTCTTAAATACTGAAACTGACACAACTGATCACATTAATTATAGCGGTGCAAAAACGTCCCACTGACCCGTAATTAAAACCAGTTTTTAATCTTTCAACCAGTAACACAATATAGTCCTGTTTCCTAATGTCAGAGTTTTATTTTAGAGAAAAATATTACAAGTAGAAGCTCTCAGAGCGCAGACCTCCGCCAAGCCATCATCATTTTCTTGCCAATTATAATGGCCATTATCTTTTATTTAGATAGAAGCTCTAATGGCAAAAATATCCCCATGTACCCATAGTGAAGTACTGCTGGATCCCGGCGCTGATCCAGATCAACCCCAAAATCTAATAGCTTGTTCTTTTATTACATTTCTGAGAGTTCCTGAAAATTTATTCAAAGTCAGTCCATAACTTTTTGAGTTGTGCTGCTAACAGTCAGACAAACAGATTGATTGATACACGAAAAAATAAATGAATAAAAGCTGATGCCACAGAACCAGCTGGTTCTGTATCCTCTGTAGGTTTGTAAAATGCTCAAAGTGAAGCGAATACTACTGCTCACCAGTTTAAACACAACACTGCGTGTGCATGCTACATGATGCATGTGAATGTGGTCTTGTCTTTTTGTTTGTTTAGAAGTCATCTTTTCTATCTTTTTCCCTCTGCTGCCTCTGACCAGTCACAATCAGGTCGATTAAAACATGTTCCTGTCTATGGCTATGGATCTGTGGTTTACATGGACACATAATCAATGTGGTCTATATAAGCCTCAATGATGTATGCATTCCCTTCAAAGGAGCTATCCGCTGGCATCTCATGTGATGTGACAGTTGCCTTGAGCCCCCCTCCTCAACCTTAGTAAGTCACATCTCTTGGGAAAGTTCATCCCGCTGGCTTGCATGGCCTTTGATATGCATTCCTCTCATAACCTCACAGCATCTCTCAGCAGTTAGTTCAGGCTGGATACTTGACCCAGACTAAGGCGTTTCAGAGCTGGAGTCTTGGTGTTGCTCCTCGTTACAGAGCTAAACTTTTACATTCTCATTACTAATAACCACAATTCCTTCCAACCTCAACCACCACACTGTTTGGAATCACTTCATCCTGTAACTTTCTTCCAAAACAGGAAGTGTGAGCAGTCAGTTATTCA
>NC_055699.1:24101650-24163153 GCF_017639745.1 Melanotaenia boesemani | reverse complement strand
TGTGTATTTATTTATGTTCTACCCAGTGTATTTATTTACGATCCACGCAGTACATTTAGTTTATTTATCGTGCATTTATTTATGTTCTACACAGTGTATTTATTGTGTATATGTTTATGTTCTACAAGGTGTATTTATTGTGTATCTATTTACGTTCTACACAGTGTATTTATTGTGTATTTATTTATGTTCGACGCAGTGTATTTATTGTGTATTTATTTATGTTCGACGCAGTGTATTTCGTGTATTTATTGTGTATTTATTTGTAAACTACACAGTGTATTTATTGTGTATTTATTTATGTTTTACACAGTGTATTTAGTGTATTGTGTATTTATTTATGTTCTACACAGTGTATTTATTTATGTTCTACGCAGTATATTTATTTTATTTATCGTGTATTCATTTATGTTCTACAAAGTATATTTATTGTGTAGTTATTTATGTTCTACACAGTGTATTTATTGTGTAGTTATTTATGTTCTACACAGTGCATTTATTTATTCCCTACACAGTGTATTTATGGCATATTTATTTATGTTCTACACGGTGTATTTATTGTGTTTTTATTTATGTCGTACACAGTGTATTTATTGTGTGTTTATTTGGGAACTACACAGTGTATTTATTGTGTATTTATTTATGTTTTACACAGGGTTTTTATTGTGTATTTATTTATGTTCTACACAGTATATTTAGTGTATTTATTGTGTATTTATTTGTGAACTACACAGTGTATTTATTGTGTATTTATTTATGTTTTACACAGTGTATTTAGTGTATTTATTGTGTATTTATTTGTGAACTACACAGTGTATTTATTGTGTATTTATTTGTGTTCTACACAGTGTATTTATTCATGTTCTACACAGTATATTTAGTTTATTTATCATGTATTTATTAATGTTCTACACGGTGTATTTATTGTGTTTTTATTTATGTCGTACACAGTGTATTTATTGTGTATCTATTTGTGTTCTACACAGTGTATTTATTTATGTTCTACACAGTATATTTAGTTTATTTATCATGTATTTATTAATGTTCTACACGGTGTATTTATTGTGTTTTTATTTATGTCGTGCACAGTGTATTTATTGTGTATTTATTTGTGAAGTACACAGTGTATTTATTGTGTCTCTATTTATGTTTTACACAGTGTATTGATTGTGTATTTATTTATGTTCTACAAGGTGTATTTATTGTGTATTTATTTATGTTCTACACAGTGTATTTATTGTGTACTTATTTATGTTCTACACAGTGCATTTATTGCATACTTATTTATGTTGTACACAGTGTATTTATTTATGTTCTACAAGGCGTATTTATTGTGTACTTATTTATGTTCTTCACAGTATATTTAGTTTATTTATTGTGTATTTGTGTATTTATTTATGTTCTACCCAGTGTATTTATTTACGATCCACGCAGTACATTTAGTTTATTTATCGTGCATTTATTTATGTTCTACACAGTGTATTTATTGTGTATATGTTTATGTTCTACAAGGTGTATTTATTGTGTATCTATTTACGTTCTACACAGTGTATTTATTGTGTATTTATTTATGTTCGACGCAGTGTATTTCGTGTATTTATTGTGTATTTATTTGTAAACTACACAGTGTATTTATTGTGTATTTATTTATGTTTTACACAGTGTATTTAGTGTATTTATTGTGTATTTATTTATGTTCTACACAGTGTATTTATTGTGTATTTATTTATGTTCTACACAGTATATTTATTTTATTTATCATGTATTCGTTTATGTTCTACAAAGTATATTTATTGTGTAGTTATTTATGTTCTACACAGTGCATTTATTTATTTCCTACACAGTGTATTTATGGCATATTTATTTATGTTCTACACGGTGTATTTATTGTTTTTATTTATGTTGTACACAGTGTATTTATTGTGTATTTATTTATGTTCTACACAGTATATTTAGTGTATTTATTGTGTATTTATAGTGTATTTATTTGTGAACTACACAGTGTATTTATTGTGTATTTATTTATGCTTTACACAGTGTATTTAGTGTATTTATTGTGTTTTTATTTATGTCGTACACAGTGTATTTATTGTGTATTTATTTATGTTCTACACAGTATATTTAGTGTATTTATTGTGTATTTATTTGTGAACTACACAGTGTATTTATTGTGTATTTATTTATCCTTTACACAGTGTATTTAGTGTATTTATTGTGTATTTATTTGTGAACTACACAGTGTATTTATTGTGTATTTATTTATGCTTTACACAGTGTATTTAGTGTATTTATTGTGTATTTATTTGTGAACTACACAGTGTATTTATTGTGTATTTATTTGTGTTCTACACAGTGTATTTATTTATGTTCTACACAGTATATTTAGTTTCTTTATCATGTATTTATTAATGTTCTACACGGTGTATTTATTGTGTTTTTATTTATGTCGTGCACAGTGTATTTATTGTGTATTTATTTATGTTCTACACAGTATATTTATTGTGTATTTATTTATGTTCTACACAGTGTATTTATTTATGTTCTACACAGTATATTTATTTATATTCTACAAAGTGTAATTATTGTGTATTTATTCATGTTCTACACAGTGTATTTATTTATGTTCTACACAGTATATTTAGTTTATTTATCATGTATTTATTAATGTTCTACACGGTGTATTTATTGTGTTTTTATTTATGTCGTGCACAGTGTATTTATTGTGTATTTATTTGTGAAGTACACAGTGTATTTATTGTGTCTCTATTTATGTTTTACACAGTGTATTGATTGTGTATTTATTTATGTTCTACAAGGTGTATTTATTGTGTATTTATTTATGTTCTACACAGTGTATTTATTGTGTACTTATTTATGTTCTACACAGTGCATTTATTGCATACTTATTTATGTTGTACACAGTGTATTTATTTATGTTCTACAAGGCGTATTTATTGTGTACTTATTTATGTTCTTCACAGTATATTTAGTTTATTTATTGTGTATTTGTGTATTTATTTATGTTCTACCCAGTGTATTTATTTACGATCCACGCAGTACATTTAGTTTATTTATCGTGCATTTATTTATGTTCTACACAGTGTATTTATTGTGTATATGTTTATGTTCTACAAGGTATATTTATTGTGTATCTATTTACGTTCTACACAGTGTATTTATTGTGTATTTTTTTATGTTCGACGCAGTGTATTTCGTGTATTTATTGTGTATTTATTTGTAAACTACACAGTGTATTTATTGTGTATTTATTTATGTTTTACACAGTGTATTTAGTGTATTGTGTATTTATTTATGTTCTACACAGTGTATTTATTTATGTTCTACGCAGTATATTTATTTTATTTATCGTGTATTCATTTATGTTCTACAAAGTATATTTATTGTGTAGTTATTTATGTTCTACACAGTGTATTTATTGTGTAGTTATTTATGTTCTACACAGTGCATTTATTTATTCCCTACACAGTGTATTTATGGCATATTTATTTATGTTCTACACGGTGTATTTATTGTGTTTTTATTTATGTCGTACACAGTGTATTTATTGTGTGTTTATTTGGGAACTACACAGTGTATTTATTGTGTATTTATTTATGTTTTACACAGGGTTTTTATTGTGTATTTATTTATGTTCTACACAGTATATTTAGTGTATTTATTGTGTATTTATTTGTGAACTACACAGTGTATTTATTGTGTATTTATTTATGTTTTACACAGTGTATTTAGTGTATTTATTGTGTATTTATTTGTGAACTACACAGTGTATTTATTGTGTATTTATTTGTGTTCTACACAGTGTATTTATTCATGTTCTACACAGTATATTTAGTTTATTTATCATGTATTTATTAATGTTCTACACGGTGTATTTATTGTGTTTTTATTTATGTCGTACACAGTGTATTTATTGTGTATTTATTTGTGAACTACACAGTGTATTTATTGTGTATCTATTTGTGTTCTACACAGTGTATTTATTTATGTTCTACACAGTATATTTAGTTTATTTATCATGTATTTATTAATGTTCTACACGGTGCATTTATTGTGTTTTTATTTATGTCGTGCACAGTGTATTTATTGTGTATTTATTTGTGAAGTACACAGTGTATTTATTGTGTCTCTATTTATGTTTTACACAGTGTATTGATTGTGTATTTATTTATGTTCTACAAGGTGGATTTATTGTGTACTTATTTATGTTCTTCACAGTATATTTAGTTTATTTATTGTGTATTTGTGTATTTATTTATGTTCTACCCAGTGTATTTATTTACGATCCACGCAGTACATTTAATTTATTTATCGTGCATTTATTTATGTTCTACACAGTGTATTTATTGTGTATATGTTTATGTTCTACAAGGTGTATTTATTGTGTATCTATTTACGTTCTACACAGTGTATTTATTGTGTATTTATTTATGTTCGACGCAGTGTATTTCGTGTATTTATTGTGTATTTATTTGTAAACTACACAGTGTATTTATTGTGTATTTATTTATGTTTTACACAGTGTATTTAGTGTATTTATTGTGTATTTATTTATGTTCTACACAGTGTATTTATTTATATTCTACACAGTGTATTTATTGTGTATTTATTTATGTTCTACACAGTATATTTATTTTATTTATCATGTATTCGTTTATGTTCTACAAAGTATATTTATTGTGTAGTTATTTATGTTCTACACAGTGCATTTATTTATTTCCTACACAGTGTATTTATGGCATATTTATTTATGTTCTACACGGTGTATTTATTGTTTTTATTTATGTTGTACACAGTGTATTTATTGTGTATTTATTTATGTTCTACACAGTATATTTAGTGTATTTATTGTGTATTTATAGTGTATTTATTTGTGAACTACACAGTGTATTTATTGTGTATTTATTTATGCTTTACACAGTGTATTTAGTGTATTTATTGTGTTTTTATTTATGTCGTACACAGTGTATTTATTGTGTATTTATTTATGTTCTACACAGTATATTTAGTGTATTTATTGTGTATTTATTTGTGAACTACACAGTGTATTTATTGTGTATTTATTTATCCTTTACACAGTGTATTTAGTGTATTTATTGTGTATTTATTTGTGAACTACACAGTGTATTTATTGTGTATTTATTTATGCTTTACACAGTGTATTTAGTGTATTTATTGTGTATTTATTTGTGAACTACACAGTGTATTTATTGTGTATTTATTTGTGTTCTACACAGTGTATTTATTTATGTTCTACACAGTATATTTAGTTTCTTTATCATGTATTTATTAATGTTCTACACGGTGTATTTATTGTGTTTTCATTTATGTCGTGCACAGTGTATTTATTGTGTATTTATTTATGTTCTACACAGTATATTTATTGTGTATTTATTTATGTTCTACACAGTGTATTTATTTATGTTCTACACAGTATATTATTTATATTCTACAAAGTGTAATTATTGTGTATTTATTCATGTTCTACACAGTGTATTTATTTATGTTCTACACAGTATATTTAGTTTATTTATCATGTATTTATTAATGTTCTACACGGTGTATTTATTGTGTTTTTATTTATGTCGTGCACAGTGTATTTATTGTGTATTTATTTGTGAAGTACACAGTGTATTTATTGTGTCTCTATTTATGTTTTACACAGTGTATTGATTGTGTATTTATTTATGTTCTACAAGGTGTATTTATTGTGTATTTATTTATGTTCTACACAGTGTATTTATTGTGTACTTATTTATGTTCTACACAGTGCATTTATTGCATACTTATTTATGTTGTACACAGTGTATTTATTTATGTTCTACAAGGCGTATTTATTGTGTACTTATTTATGTTCTTCACAGTATATTTAGTTTATTTATTGTGTATTTGTGTATTTATTTATGTTCTACCCAGTGTATTTATTTACGATCCACGCAGTACATTTAGTTTATTTATCGTGCATTTATTTATGTTCTACACAGTGTATTTATTGTGTATATGTTTATGTTCTACAAGGTGTATTTATTGTGTATCTATTTACGTTCTACACAGTGTATTTATTGTGTATTTATTTATGTTCGACGCAGTGTATTTCGTGTATTTATTGTGTATTTATTTGTAAACTACACAGTGTATTTATTGTGTATTTATTTATGTTTTACACAGTGTATTTAGTGAAACTTCGCAGAAATGTAAATCCTGCTAATTCATCCATCCATCCATCCATCCATCATCCCTCCATCCCTCCATCCATCCATCAATCCTTCCAACCGTCCATCCCTCCATCCATCCCTCCCTCCCTCCATCCATCCATCCGTCCGTCCATCCATCCCTCCGTCCATCAGTCCGTCCATCCGTCCGTCCGTCCGTCCATCCATCCATCCCTCCATCCATCCATCCATCCGTCCGTCCATCTGTCCGTCCATCCATCCCTCCATCCATCCATCCATCCATCCATCCATCCATCCCTCCATCTGTTTTAATTTTAATGTTTTTATATGTTTATTTAATATTTTATGTGTTCTCTTTCTCTTTTCAGGATTTTATCAGGACGTCATCATTCATTCAGTCATAAGACAGTATGTATCATTCACTCTTCTGTTGGTTTGATGTTTAATTCATTCATCTGTTTCATTTTAATGTTTTTATTATATTATTATTTTATAATATTTTATATATATTTATTATATATTATATATTATTATTTTGGTATATTAATTATATATATTTATTTTAATATTATTTGTTTTTATTATATGGTAATAGATTGTTTTTTCCTCTTTAACTAGAAGAAACTTCGCAGCCATGTAAATCCTGCTAATTCGCTTCTAGACGGTAGCAGCAAATACAGAATAGTTATATAGTGGTAATCCCTCCATCCATCCATCCATCCATCATCCCTCCATCCCTCCATCCATCCATCAATCCTTCCAACCGTCCATCCCTCCATCCATCCCTCCCTCCCTCCATCCATCCATCCGTCCGTCCATCCATCCCTCCGTCCATCAGTCCGTCCATCCGTCCGTCCGTCCGTCCATCCATCCATCCCTCCATCCATCCATCCATCCGTCCGTCCATCTGTCCGTCCATCCATCCCTCCATCCATCCATCCATCCATCCATCCATCCATCCATCCCTCCATCTGTTTTAATTTTAATGTTTTTATATGTTTATTTAATATTTTATGTGTTCTCTTTCTCTTTTCAGGATTTTATCAGGACGTCATCATTCATTCAGTCATAAGACAGTATGTATCATTCACTCTTCTGTTGGTTTGATGTTTAATTAATTAATCTGTTTCATTTTAATGTTTTTATTATATTATTATTTTATAATATTTTATATATATTTATTATATATTATATATTATTATTTTGGTATATTAATTATATATATTTATTTTAATATAATTTCTTTTTATTATATGGTAATAGATTGTTTTTTCCTCGTTAATTAGAAGAAACTTCGCAGCCATGTAAATCCTGCTAATTCGCTCCTAGACGGTAGCAGCAAATACAGAATAGTTATATAGTGGTAATCCCTCCATCCATCCATCCATCCATCCATCCATCCATCCATCTATCCATCCCTCCATTCATCCATCCCTCCATCCATCCATCCATCCATCCATCCATCCATCTATCCATCCCTCCATCCATCCATCCATCCAACTATCCATCCATCCATCCATCCATCTGGTTTAATTTTAATGTTTTTATATGTTTATTCATTATTTTATGTGTTCTCTTTCTCTTTCCAGGATTTCATCAGGACGTCATCATTCATTCATCTGTTTTTAATTTAATCTTTTTATTTGTTTATTTATCATTTTATGTGTTCTCTTTCTCTTTTCAGGATTTCATCAGGACGTCATCATTCATTCATTCATAAGACAGTATGTATCATTCACTCTTCTGTTGGTTTGATGTTTAATTCATTCATCTGTTTCATTTTAATGTTTTTATTATATTTTTTTTATAATTTTTGATATATTTTTATTATATATTATATATTATATATTTAGTATATTAATTATATATATTTATTTTATTTTATTTGTTTTTATTTTATTATATATATCCATCCATCCATCCATCCATCCATCCATCCATCCATCCTTTCATCCGTCCATCCATCCATCCCTCCATCCATCCATCCATCCAACTATCCATCCATCCATCCATCTGGTTTAATTTTAATGTTTTTATATGTTTATTCATTATTTTATGTGTTCTCTTTCTCTTTCCAGGATTTCATCAGGACGTCATCATTCATTCATCTGTTTTTAATTTAATCTTTTTATTTGTTTATTTATCATTGTATGTGTTCTCTTTCTCTTTTCAGGATTTCATCAGGACGTCATCATTCATTCATTCATAAGACAGTATGTATCATTCACTCTTCTGTTGGTTTGATGTTTAATTCATTCATCTGTTTTATTTTAATGTTTTTATTATATTTTTTTATAATTTTTTATATATATTTATTATATATTATATATTTAGTATATTAATTATATATATTTATTTTATTTGTTTTTATTTTATTGTATATATCCATCCATCCATCCATCCATCCATCCGTCCATCCGTCCGTCCGTCCATCCATTCCTCCATCCATCTGGTTTAATTTTAATGTTTTTATATGTTTATTTATTATTTTATCTGTTCTTTCTCTCTTTTCAGAATTTCATCAGGACGTCATCATTCATTCATCTGTTTTTAATTTAATCTTTTTATTTGTTTATTTATTATTTTATGTGTTCTCTTTCCCTTTCCAGGATTTCATCAGGACGTCATCATTTATTCATTTGTTTTAATTTTAATGTTTTTATATATTTATGTATTATTTTATGTGTTCTCTTTCTCTTTCCAGGATTTCATTAGGATGTCATCATTCATTCATTCATAAGACAGTATGTATCATTCACTCTTCTGTTGGTTTGATGTTTAATTCATTCATCTGTTTCATTTTAATGTTTTTATTATATTATTTTTTATAATATTATATATATATTTATTATATATTATGTATTTTGGTATATTAATTATATATATTTATTTTAATATTATTTGTTTTTATTATATGGTAATAGATTGTTTTTTCCTCTTTAATTAGAAGAAACTTCGCAGAAATGTAAATCCTGCTAATTCATCCATCCATCCATCCATCCATCCCTCCATCCATCCATCCGTCCATCTGTCCATCCATCCATCCATCCATCCATCTGGTTCAATTTTAATGTTTTTATATATTTATTTATTATTTTATGTATTCTCTTTCTCTTTTCAGGATTTCATCAGGACTTTATCATTCATTCATCTGTCTTTAATTTAATCTTTTTATTTGTTTATTTATTATTTTATGTGTTCTCTCTCTCTTTTCAGGATTTCATCAGGACGTCATCATTCATTCAGTCATAAGACAGTATGTATCATTCACTCTTCTGTTGGTTTGATGTTTAATTCATTCATCTGTTTCATTTTAATGTTTTTATTATATTATTTTTTCATAATATTATACATATATTTATTATATATTATATATTTAGTATATTAATTATATATATTTATTTTATTAGGGTCCGAGCCATACGAAGTATGGCAGGGCCCTATTGTTCCTGAAATGTTTATTCTTCTAAGCGTTTCGACCTCAAATTTGACCCCCTAAACCCCCATGAAAAGTTGTGAAACTTGGCACACACGTCAAGCCCGGCGTAACTCGGATATTATAAGGTCCGCATACTTTTCAATGCAAAATTGGCTCAACAGCGCCACCTAGACTCCCCAAAAATACCCCAATGAATGGGGTCCCAAACATCTACTTCGACGTAGGAAGACGAAACTCGGCACACACGTGTAACACCCCGAGTCGAGCAAAAAAGTCAATCTAACACCTGTTGCCATGGCAACGGGGTGCCCGCCATCTTGGCGTGTGCGGCCATTTTTTTTGCCATTTTTTGCACTTTACACACATCGTATTTGAACGAACTAGTCTGAGGGGATTCGTGCCATTGACTCCAAACTTGGTGGGAAGCTTCCTGACAAGTTGGGGACCAAACGCTCCTCAAATCTTTCTAATAGCAGAAAGCGTGTTACCGTGGCAACCGACGGAAAAACGCCTTCTCGCCATGAAACACGGTTTGCTCATATCTCCATGGAAATACGTGGGATCTGCACCAAACTTGACAGTATTCATACGTTTCACACCCCAAGTCCAGCAAAGAAGTCAATCGAACACCTGTTGCCATAGCAACAGGGTGCCCGCCATCTTGGATTTCACTGCCATTTGAACGAACTAGTCTGAGGGGATTCGTGCGACTGACTCCAAACTTGGTGGGAAGCTTCCTGACAAGTTGGGGACCAAACGCTCCTTAAAACTTTCTAATAGGAAAAACCGTGTTACCGTGGCAACTGACGGAAAAAGCCTTTTTGCCATGAAACACGGTTGCTCATATCGCCATAGGAACACATAGGAACTGCACCAAACTTGACAGGATTCATACACGTTGGGTCCCTAACACATTACAAGACCTGTTGCCATGGTAACATAGCATGTTAGCTAGCAAATTAGCATGCTAGCCAAAAATGCTAACTAGGTATAGCAACATTTCAGATTCTCAGCTGGACGTTTTACTGTGTTACGTACCATGTTAACACGTTACCTACCATGAAAGGAAAAGGTGTATGAGACGGGTGGCGGGGTCCAGGACGCTCGGACCCGATGGATGCCGCTTGCGGCTTTAATTAGGGTCCGAGCCATACGAAGTATGGCGAGACCCTATTGTTCCTGAAATGTTTATTATTCTTCTCCTAAGCATTTCGACGCCAAATTTAACCCCCTAAACACCCATGAAAAGTTGTGAATTTTGGCACACACGTCAAGCCCGGCGTAACTTGGATATTATAAGGTCCGCATACACTTCAATGTAAAATTGGCTTAACAGCGCCACCTAGACACCAAAAAAATCACACAATGAATGGGGTCCCAAAAGTCTACTTCGACTTAGGAACACAAAACTCGGCACACATGTGTACCACCATGAGTTGATCATAAAACTCAATCAAACACCTGTTGCCATGGCAACGGCGTGCCCGCCATGTTGGCGTGTTCGGCCATTTTTTTGCCATTTTTTGCACTTTACAGACATCGTATTTGAACGAACTAGTCTGAGGGGATTCGTGCCATTGACTCCAAACTTGGTGGGAAGCTTCCTGACAAGTTGGGGACCAAACCATATTCAAATCTTTCTAAAAGCCAAAAGCGTGTTACCGTGGCAACCGACGCAAAATGACCTTCTCACCATGAAACACGGTTTACTCATATCTCCATAGAAATAGATGGGATCTGCACTAAAGTTCACAGTATTCATACATGTAACACCCCAAGTCCAGCAAAGAAGTCATTTGAACACCTGTTGCCATGGCAACGGGGTGCCTGCCATCTTGGATTTCATTGACATTTGAACGAACTAGTCTGACGGGATTCGTGCGACTGACTCCAAACTTGGTGGGAAGCTTCCTGACAAGTTGGGGACCAAACGCTATTCAAATCTTTCTAATAGCAGAAAGCGTGTTACCGTGGCAACCGACGGAAAATGATCTCGCCAAGAAACACGGTTTGCTCTTATCTCCATAGGAATACATGGGATCTCCACCAAAGTTGACAGGATTCATATGTGTAACACCCCAAGTCCAGCAAAGAAGTCAATTGAACACCTGTTGCGATGGCAACCGACGGAAAATGACCTTCTCGCCATGAAACACTGTTTGCTCATATCTCCATAGAAATACATGGGATCTGCACCAAAGTTCACAGTATTCATACCTGTGACACCCCAAGTCCAGCTAAAAAGTCAATCGAACACCTGTTGCCATGGCTACGGAGTGCCCGCCATCTTCGATTTCACTGCCATTTGAACGAACTAGTCTGAGGGGATTCGTGCGACAGACTCCGAACTTCGGGGGAACCTTCCTGACAAGTTGGGGACCAAACGCTATTCAAATCTTTCTAATAGGAGAAAGCATGTTAAACACTGTTTGCTCATATCTCCATAGAAATACATGGGATCTGCACCAAAGTTCACAGTATTCATACCTGTGACACCCCAAGTCCAGCTAAAAAGTCAATCGAACACCTGTTGCCATGGCTACGGAGTGCCCGCCATCTTCAATTTCACTGCCATTTGAACGAACTAGTCTGAGGGGATTCGTGCGACAGACTCCGAACTTTGGGGGAATCTTCCTGACAAGTTGGGGACCAAACGCTATTCAAATCTTTCTAATAGGAGAAAGCATGTTACCGTGGCAACCGACGGAAAAACGCCTTCTCGCCATGAGACACAGTTTGTTCATATCTCCATAGCAAAACATGCAAACTGCACGAAACTTGACAGGATTGATACACGTTGGGTCCTTAACGCATTACACCACCTGTTGTCATGGCAACATCGGGTGGCGGGGTCCAGGACGCTCGGACCCGATGGATGCCGCTTGTTTTATTTCTTTTTATTATATGGTAATAGATTGTTTTTTCCTCTTTAATTAGAAGAAACTTCGCAGCAATGTAAATCCTGCTAATTCATCCATCCATCCATCCATCCATCCACCCATCCATCTGTCCGTCCATCCATCCATCCATCCGTCCATCTGTCCGTCCATCCATCCATCCATCCATCCATCCATCCATCCATCCATCCATCCATCCATCCATCACTTCATCCATCCGTCCGTCCATCTGCCCGTCCATCCATCCCTCCCTCCATCCATTCGTCCATCTGTCCGTCCATCCATCCATCCCTCCATCCATCCATCCGTCCATCTGTCCATCCATCCATCCATCCATCCATCCATCCATCTGGTTTAATTTTAATGTTTTTATATATTTATTCATTATTTTATGTATTCTCTTTCTCTTTTCAGGATTTCATCAGGACGTCATCATTCATTCATCTGTTTTTAATTTAATCTTTTTATTTGTTTATTTATCATTTTATGTGTTCTCTTTCTCTTTTCAGGATTTCATCAGGACGTCATCAATCATTTATTCATAAGACAGTATGTATCATTCACTCTTCTGTTGGTTTGATGTTTAATTCATTCATCTGTTTCATTTTAATGTTTTTATTACATTTTTTTTATAATTTTTTATATATATTTATTATATATTATATATTTAGTATATTAAATATATATATTTATTTTATTTTATTTGTTTTTATTTTATTATATATATCCATCCATCCATCCTTTCATCCGTCCATCCATCCATCCATCCCTCCATCCATCCATCCATCCGTCCGTCCATCCATCTGTCCGTCCATCCATACATCCATCCGTCCATCTGTCCGTCCATCCATCCATCCATCCATCCATCCGTCCATCCATCCATCCCTCCATCCATCCATCCATCCATCCGTCCATCCATCCATCTGTCCGTCCATCCATACATCCATCCGTCCATCTGTCCGTCCATCCATCCATCCATCCATCCATCCATCCATCCATCCATCCATCCATCCATCACTTCATCCATCCGTCCGTCCATCTGCCCGTCCATCCATCCATCCCTCCATCCATCCGTCCATCTGTCCGTCCATCCATCCATCCCTCCATCCATCCATCCGTCCATCTGTCCGTCCATCCATCCATCCATCCATCTGGTTTAATTTTAATGTTTTTATATATTTATTCATTATTTTATGTATTCTCTTTCTCTTTTCAGGATTTCATCAGGACGTCAACATTCATTCAACTGTTTTTAATTTAATCTTTTTATTGGTTTATTTATTATTTTATGTGTTCTCCATCCATCCATCCCTCCTTCCCTCCATCCATCCATCCATCCGTCCGTCCATCCATCCCTCCGTCCATCAGTCCGTCCATCCGTCCGTCCATCTGTCCGTCCATCCATCCCTCCATCCATCCATCCCTCCATCCATCCGTCCGTCCATCTGTCCGTCCATCCATCCCTCCATCCATCCATCCATCCAACTGTTTTATTTTAATGTTTTTATTATATTAATATTTTATAATATTTTTTATATATTTATTATATTTTATATATGATATATTTAGTATATTAATGATATGTATTTATTTTATTTTATTTACTTTATTTGTTTTTATTATATGGTAATAGATTGTTTTTTTCCACACAGTATTTATTGTGTATTTATTTATGTTCTACACAGTGTATTTATTTTGTATTTATTTGTTATACACAGTGTATTTATTGCATATTTATTTATGTTCTACAAATTATATTTAGTGTATTTATTGCGTATTTATTTATGAACTAAACAGTGTATTTATTGTGTATTTATTTGTTATACACAGTGAATTTATTGCATATTTATTTATGTTCTACACATTATATTTAGTGTATTTATTGCGTATTTATTTATGGTCTACACAGTGTATTTATTTATGTTCTACGCAGTATATTTATTTTATTTATCGTGTATTCATTTATGTTCTACAAAGTATATTTATTGTGTAGTTATTTATGTTCGACGCAGTGTATTTCGTGTATTTATTGTGTATTTATTTGTAAACTACCCAGTGTATTTATTGTGTATTTATTCATGTTTTACACAGTGTATTTAGTGTATTTATTGTGTATTTATTTATGTTCTACACAGTGTATTTATTTATATTCTACACAGTGTATTTATTGTGTATTTATTTATGTTCTACACAGTGTATTTATTTATGTTCTACGCAGTATATTTATTTTATTTATCGTGTATTCATTTATGTTCTACAAAGTATATTTATTGTGTAGTTATTTATGTTCTACACGGTGTATTTATTGTGTAGTTATTTATGTTCTACACAGTGCATTTATTTATTTCCTACACAGTGTATTTATGGCATATTTATTTATGTTCTACACGGTGTATTTATTGTGTTTTTATTTATGTCGTACACAGTGTATTTATTGTGTGTTTATTTGGGAACTACACAGTGTATTTATTGTGTATTTATTTATGTTTTACACAGGGTTTTTATTGTGTATTTATTTATGTTCTACACAGTATATTTAGTGTATTTATTGTGTATTTATTTGTGAACTACACAGTGTATTTATTGTGTATTTATTTATGTTTTACACAGTGTATTTAGTGTATTTATTGTGTATTCATTTGTGAACTACACAGTGTATTTATTGTGTATTTATTTGTGTTCTACACAGTGTATTTATTTATGTTCTACACAGTATATTTAGTTTATTTATCATGTATTTATTAATGTTCTACACGGTGTATTTATTGTGTTTTTATTTATGTCGTGCACAGTGTATTTATTGTGTATTTATTTGTGAACTACACAGTGTATTTATTGTGTATCTATTTGTGTTCTACACAGTGTATTTATTTATGTTCTACACAGTATATTTAGTTTATTTATCATGTATTTATTAATGTTCTACATGGTGTATTTATTGTGTTTTTATTTATGTTGTGCACAGTGTATTTATTGTGTATTTATTTGTGAACTACACAGTGTATTGATTGTGTCTCTATTTATGTTTTACACAGTGTATTGATTGTGTATTTATTTATGTTCTACAAGGTGTATTTATTGTGTATTTATTTATGTTCTACGCAGTGTATTTATTGTGTACTTATTTATGTTGTACACAGTGTATTTATTGCATACTTATTTATGTTGTACACAGTGTATTTATTTATGTTCTACAAGGCGTATTTATTGTGTACTTATTTATGTTCTTCACAGTATATTTAGTTTATTTCTTGTGTATTTGTGTATTTATTTATGTTCTACACAGTGTTTTCATTGTGTATATTTTTATGTTCTACAAGGTGTATTTATTGTGTATCTATTTACGTTCTACACAGTGTATTTATTGTGTATTTATTTATGTTCGACGCAGTGTATTTCGTGTATTTATTGTGTATTTATTTGTAAACTACACAGTGTATTTATTGTGTATTTATTTATGTTTTACACAGTGTATTTAGTGTATTTATTTATGTTCTGCACAGTGTATTTATTTATATTCTACACAGTGTATTTATTGTGTATTTATTTATGTTCTACACAGTGTATTTATTTATGTTCTACACAGTATATTTATTTTATTTATCATGTATTCATTTATGTTCTACAAAAGTATATTTATTGTGTAGTTATTTTTGTTCTACACAGTGCATTTATTTATTTCCTACACAGTGTATATGTGGCATATTTATTTATGTTCTACACGGTGTATTCATTGTGTTTTTATTTATGTCGTACACAGTGTATTTATTGTGTATTTATAGTGTATTTATTTGTGAACTACACAGTGTATTTATTGTGTATTTATTTATGCTTTACACAGTGTATTTAGTGTATTTATTGTGTATTTATTTATGTTCTACACAGTATATTTAGTGTATTTATTGTGTATTTATTTGTGAACTACACAGTGTATTTATTGTGTATTTATTCATCCTTTACACAGTATTTAGTGTATTTATTGTGTATTTATTGTGTATTTATTTGTGAACTACACAGTGTATTTATTGTGTATTTATTTATGCTTTACACAGTGTATTTAGTGTATTTATTGTGTATTTATTTGTGAACTACACAGTGTATTTATTGTGTATTTATTTGTGTTCTACACAGTGTATTTATTTATGTTCTACACAGTATATTTAGTTTCTTTATCATGTATTTATTAATGTTCTACACGGTGTATTTATTGTGTTTTTATTTATGTCGTACACGGTGTATTTATTGTGTATTTATTTATGTTCTACACAGTGTATTTATTGTGTATTTATTTATGTTCTACACAGTATATTTATTGTGTATTTATTTATGTTCTACACAGTGTATTTATTTATGTTCTACACATTATATTTATTTATATTCTACAAAGTGTAATTATTGTGTATTTATTTATGTTCTACACAGTGTATTTATTTATGTTCTACACAGTATATTTATTTTATTTATTGTGTATTCATTTATGCTCTACAAAGTATATTTATTGTGTAGTTATTCATGTTCTACACAGTGTATTTATTGTGTAGTTATTTATGTTCTACACAGTGCATTTATTTATTTCCTACACAGTGTATTTATGGCATATTTATTTATGTTCTACACGGTGTATTTATTTTGTTTTTATTTATGTCGTACACAGTGTATTTATTGTGTGTTTATTTGGGAACTACACAGTGTATTTATTGTATATTTATTTATGTTTTACACAGGGTATTTATTGTGTATTTATTTATGTTGTACACAGTATATTTAGTGTATTTATTGTGTATTTATTTGTGAACTACACAGTGTATTTATTGTGTATTTATTTATGTTTTACACAGTGTATTTAGTGTATTTATTGTGTATTTATTTATGTTCTACACAGTATATTTAGTTTATTTTTCATGTATTTATTAATGTTCTACACGGTGTATTTATTGTGTTTTTATTTATGTCGTACACAGTGTATTTATTGTGTATTTATTTGTGAACTACACAGTGTATTTATTTATGTTTTACACAGTGTATTTAGTGTATTTATTGTGTATTTATTTGTGAACTACACAGTGTATTTATTGTGTATTTATTTATGTTCTACACAGTATATTTAGTGTATTTATTGTGTCATTTTTTATGTTCTACACAGTGTATTTATTGTGTATCTATTTATGTTCTACACAGTGTATTTATTGCATACTTATTTATGTTGTACACAGTGTATTTATTTATGTTCTACAAGGTGTATTTATTGTGTTTTTATGTTCCACACAGTGTATTTATTGCGTATTTCTTTATGAACTACACAGTGTATTTATTGTGCATTTATATTCTACACAGTGTATTTATTGTGTATTTATTTATGGTCTACACAGTGTATTTATTTTGTATTTATTTATGTTCTACACAGTGTATTTATTTTGTATTTATGGTCTACACAGTGTGTTTATTGTGTGTTTATTTATGTTCTACACAGTGTATTTATTGTGTATTTATTTGTTCTACAAGGTGTATTTATTGCATACTTATTTGTGTTGTACACAGTGTATTTATTTATGTTCTACAAGGTGTATTTATTGTGTTTTTATTTATGTTCTACACAGTATATTTAGTGCATTTTTTGCGTATTTATATTTGAACTACACAGTATTTATTGTGTATTTATTTATGTTCTACACAGTCTATTTATTGTGTATTTATTTATGTTCTACACAGTGTATTTATTTTGTATTTATTTATGTTCTACACAGTGTATTTATTGCCTATTTATTTATGTTCTACACAGTGTATTTATTTAGTCTTTATTTATGTTCTACACAGTGTATTTATTGTGTATTTATTTTTGTTCTACACAGTGTATTTATTTATGTTCTACACAGTATATTTAGTTTATTTATCATGTATTTATTAATGTTCTACACGGTGTATTTATTGTGTTTTTATTTATGTCGTACACAGTGTATTTATTGTGTATTTATTTGTGAACTACACAGTGTATTTATTGTGTATTTATTTATGTTTTACACAGTGTATTTAGTGTATTTATTGTGTATTTATTTGTGAACTACACAGTGTATTTATTGTGTATTTATGTTTTACACAGTGTATTTATTGTGTATTTATTTGTGAACTACACAGTGTATTTATTGTGTATTTATTTGTGTTCTACACAGTGTATTTATTTATGTTCTACACAGTATATTTAGTTTATTTTTCATGTATTTATTAATGTTCTACACGGTGTATTTATTGTGTTTTTATTTATGTCGTACACAGTGTATTTATTGTGTCTTTATTTATGTTCTACACAGTATATTTAGTGTATTATGTATTTATTTGTGAACTACACAGTGTATTTATTTATGTTCTACACAGAGCATTCATTTTGTATTTATTTATGTTCTACACAGTATATTTAGTGTATTTATTGTGTCATTTTTTATGTTCTACACAGTGTATTTATTGTGTATCTATTTATGTTCTACACAGTGTATTTATTGCATACCTATTTATGTTGTACACAGTGTATTTATTTATGTTCTACAAGGTGTATTTATTGTGTATTTATTTATGTTCTACACAGTATATTTATTGCATACCTATTTATGTTGTACACAGTGTATTTATTTATGTTCTACACAGTATATTTAGTGTATTTATTGTGTATTTATTTATGTTCTACACAGTGTATTTATTGTGTATTTATTTATGAACTACACAGTCTATTTATTGTGTATTTATTTATGTTCTACAAAGTATATTTAGTGTATTTATTGTGTATTTATTTGTGACATACACAGTGTATATATTCTGTATTCATTTGTGAACTACACAGTGTATTTATTGTGTATTTATTTATGTTTTACACAGTATATTTATTTTGTATTTATGGTCTACACAGTGTGTTTATTGTGTGTTTATTTATGTTCTACACAGTGTATTTATTGTGTATTTATTTATGTTCTACAAGGTGTATTTATTGTATACTTATTTGTGTTGTACACAGTGTATTTATTTATGTTCTACAAGGCGTATTTATTGCGTATTTATTTATGTTCCACACACTGTATTTATTGCATGCTTTTTTATGTTATACACAGTGTATTCATTTTGTATTTATTTATGTTCTACACAGTATATTTAGTGTATTTATTGCGTACTTATTTATGTTCTACACAGTGCATTTATTTTGTATTTTTTTATGTTCTACACAGTGTATTTATTGTGTACTTATTTATGTTCTACAAGGTATATTTAGTTTATTTATTGTGTATTTGTGTATTTATTTATGTTCTACACAGTGCATCTATTTACGATCTACGCAGTACATTTAGTTTATTTATCGTGCATTTATTTATGTTCTACACAGTGTATTGATTGTGTATTTATTTATGTTGTACAAGGTGTATTTATTGTGTAATTATTTATGTTCTACACAGTGTATTTATTGCATACTTATTTATGTTGTAAACAGTGTATTTATTTATGTTCTACAAGGTGTATTTATTGTGTTTTTATGTTCCACACAGTGTATTTATTGCGTATTTCTTTATGAACTACTCAGTGTATTTATTGTGTATTTATATTCTACACAGTGTATTTATTGTGTATTTATTTATGGTCTACACAGTGTATTTATTTTGTATTTATTTATGTTCTACACAGTGTATTTATTTTGTTTTTATGGTCTACACAGTGTGTTTATTGTGTGTTTATTTATGTTCTACAAGGTGTATTTATTGCATACTTATTTGTGTTGTACACAGTGTATTTATTTATGTTCTACAAGGTGTATTTATTGTGTTGTTATTTATGTTCTACACAGTATATTTAGTGCATTTTTTGCGTATTTATATTTGAACTACACAGTATTTATTGTGTATTTATTTATGTTCTACACAGTGTATTTATTGTGTATTTATTTATGTTCTACACAGTGTATTTATTTTGTATTTATGTTCTACACAGTGTATTTATTGCCTATTTATTTATGTTCTACACAGTGTATTTATTTTGTCTTTATTTATGTTCTACACAGTGTATTTATTGCCTATTTATTTATGTTCTACACAGTGTATTTATTGTGTATTTATTTATGTTTTACACAGTGTTGTTACTGTATTTATTGTGTATTTATTTGTGAACTACACTGTGTATTTATTGTGTATTTATTTTTGTTCTACACAGTATATTTAGTTTATTTATCATGTATTTATTAATGTTCTACACGGTGTATTTATTGTGTTTTTATTTATGTCGTACACAGTGTATTTATTGTGTATTTATTTGTGAACTACACAGTGTATTTATTGTGTATTTATTTATGTTTTACACAGTGTATTTAGTGTATTTATTGTGTATTTATTTATGTTCTACACAGAGCATTCATTTTGTATTTATTTATGTTCTACACACTATACTTAGTGTATTTATTGTGTATTTATTTATGTTCTACACAGTGTATTTATTGTGTATTTATTCATGTTCTACACAGTATATTTAGTGTATTTATTGTGTATTTATTTGTGAACTGCACAGTGTATTTATTGTGTATTTATTTATGTTCTACACAGAGCATTCATTTTGTATTTATTTATGTTCTACACAGTATATTTAGTGTATTTATTGTGTATTTATTTATGTTCTACACAGTGTATTTATTGTGTATTTATTTATGTTCTATACAGTATATTTAGTGTATTTATTGTGCATTTATTTGTGAACTACACAGTGTATTTATTTATGTTCTACACAGAGCATTCATTTTGTATTTATCCATGTTCTACACAGTATATTTAGTGTATTTATTGTGTGTTTATTTATGTTCTACACAGTGTATTTATTGTGTATTTATTTATGTTCTACACAGTATATTTAGTGTATTTATTGTGTATTTATTTGTGAACTACACAGTGTATTTATTTATGTTCTACACAGAGCATTCATTCTGTATTTATTCATGTTCTAGACAGTATATTTAGTGTATTTATTGTGTGTTTATTTATGTTCTACACAGTGTATTTATTTATGTTCTACAAGGTGTATTTATTGTGTATTTATTTATGTTCTACACAGTGTATTTATTGCCTATTTATTTATGGTCTACACAGTGTATACTATTTTGTCTTTATTTATGTTCTACACAGTGTATTTATTGTGTATTTATTTTTGTTCTACACAGTGTATTTATTTATGTTCTACACAGTATATTTAGTTTATTTATCATGTATTTATTAATGTTCTACACGGTGTATTTATTGTGTTTTTATTTATGTCGTACACAGTGTATTTATTGTGTATTTATTTGTGAACTACACAGTGTATTTATTGTGTATTTATTTTTGTTCTACACAGTGTATTTATTTATGTTCTACACAGTATATTTAGTTTATTTATCATGTATTTATTAATGTTCTACACGGTGTATTTATTGTGTTTTTATTTATGTCGTACACAGTGTATTTATTGTGTATTTATTTGTGAACTACACAGTGTATTTATTGTGTATTTATTTATGTTTTACACAGTGTATTTAGTGTATTTATTGTGTATTTATTTGTGAACTACACAGTGTATTTATTGTGTTTTTATTTGTGTTCTACACAGTGTATTTATTTATGTTCTACACAGTATATTTAGTTTATTTTTCATGTATTTATTAATGTTCTACACGGTGTATTTATTGTGTTTTTATTTATGTCGTACACAGTGTATTTATTGTGTATTCATTTGTGAACTACACAGTGTATTTATTGTGTATTTATTAATGTTTTACACAGTGTATTTAGTGTATTTATTGTGTATTTATTTGTGAACTACACAGTGTATTTATTGTGTATTTATTTATGTTCTACACAGTATATTTAGTGTATTATGTATTTATTTGTGAACTACACAGTGTATTTATTTATGTTCTACACAGAGCATTCATTTTGTATTTATTTATGTTCTACTCAGTATATTTAGTGTATTTATTGTGTCATTTTTTATGTTCTACACAGTGTATTTATTGTGTATCTATTCATGTTCTACACAGTGTATTTATTGCATACTTATTTATGTTGTACACAGTGTATTTATTTATGTTCTACAAGGTGTATTTATTGTGTATTTATTTATGTTCTACACAGTATATTTATTGCATACTTATTTATGTTGTACACAGTGTATTTATTTATGTTCTACACAGTATATTTAGTGTATTTATTGTGTATTTATTTATGTTCTACACAGTGTATTTATTGTTTATTTATTTATGAACTACACAGTGTATTTATTGTGTATTTATTTATGTTCTACAAAGTATATTTAGTGTATTTATTGTGTATTTATTTGTGACATTCACAGTGTATATATTGTGTATTCATTTGTGAACTACACAGTGTATTTATTGTGTATTTTTTTATGTTTTACACAGTGTATTTATTTTGTATTTATGGTCTACACAGTGTATTTATTGTGTATTTATTTATGTTCTACAAGGTGTATTTATTGCATACTTATTTGTGTTGTACACAGTGTATTTATTTATGTTCTACAAGGCGTATTTATTGCGTATTTATTTATGTTCCACACACTGTATTTATTGCATGCTTTTTTATGTTATACACAGTGTATTCATTTTGTATTTATTTATGTTCTACACAGTATATTTAGTGTATTTATTGCGTACTTATTTATGTTCTACACAGTGCATTTATTTTGTATTTTTTTATGTTCTACACAGTGCATTTATTTACGATCTACGCAGTACATTTAGTTTATTTATCGTGCATTTATTTATGTTCTACACAGTGTATTTATTTATGTTCTACAAGGTGTATTTATTTTGTATTTATTTATGTTCTACACAGTGTATTTATTGCCTATTTATTTATGTTCTACACAGTGTATTTATTTATGTTCTACACAGTGTATTTATTGTGTATTTATTTATGTTCTACACAGTGTATTTATTGCGTATTTATTTATGTTCTACACAGTACAATTAGTTTATTTATCTTTTATCTTTTTTATGTTCTACACAGTGTATTAATTTATCTTCTACACAGTGTATTTATTGTACATTTATTTATCAGCTTCTATGAAATAACTGCAAACTCTTCAACACCTATAAAACTGCATTGTACAGTCTATGCACAAGACATCAGATAAGTAGAATTTTTTCATCAGAGCCTCTTTTCCAACTTTAAAATGTTTTATTTCACAACTACCTCATGAAGGATTGACATATGTAGTCACACGAATTATACTTTAATGACATTACACTTACAACATCCTAATTTTTTTTAAGGTAAAGTATATGTTTTGGGACAAAAATAATTATTTGTTATAGGAAAACTCAAGTATGTTGCATTAATAACTTTCTGGTTCTGCACAGATAGTCTCAGAGATTCTCAGAGTTGTCCCCTGACAGCTCAGAATATTCTTTGACCCATCCTCTCTAAATACTTCTAAGCATCGAGAATAATTTTTACTTACTGCATTATGAGCAGCACGAAACTAACCCCATCTTAATTAATTAGAAAGACAGATCAAAACTGCTGTCTCAATCTGTTAACAGATCAATCCAAATTACAAAAGTTTATCCATAAAAGATAAAAGGAAAATCTTCTAAGAGGCCACTTTTGCCTTTGTATTATCAGCAGAGTTGATCCCTCAGAAAACACAATGCTTTGGTAAATAACAGATAAATCGCACACGGGCTACGGTGAACGTTGTTCAGCTTCCGTATCTGTATTCAAATATTTATTATATTTATTTTGTTCATGTATCTGTTCATGTCAAATCAAATCAAGAGCAATACAAAGTGCTTTACATAATAACGATTAAATATCACAATAAAATAATCAAATTAAAAATATTAAAATAAGCCTTCACATACCCAAGCATTTTATCAAATTAAAAACACACTCTAATCATTTATTATCTTTCTTGCATTCATACAGATAAACCACACAAAAGCTGCTGTGTGAATGTAGCCTAAAAATTACTTAATCTCTTTCTAAAATAAAAAAAACCTGAGTTTAACTCACTTTCTTGAATGGTTTTAGGTTTTCCTATGGTTGCCTCTTTACAAGACATGAGGCTCAAGATCTTAAAAAAAAAAAAAAAAAATCTTATTGCTTAAAGTATTAAACAGCTTTATGCAATTTGTTATGGATTCTTCCAATAATAAATGTTCACGTATTCATACCTTTAATTTGAAGTAGGCATTTTATTTTGAAGACGGCTTATGCACTTCCTCTTCCTTTTCTTCACGTTCTACCTTCAACATGTTTCCAGCGGTACAGCGGTCACTGACGATGTAAGTTGTGTTTATTCTGAGACAAGATTAATTTTTAAATGTAACTTACTCTTTCTGCTAGTGTTGTCCCGCTCATGTGTATGTTTGCACTCTTTAAAATGCCCATTTCTGCCCATTAGCATGATCGCGATTTAGCATCGTTTAGCTAACCGTATGACTGTTAACTTCAGATTACTTTAAGCTAACATGTGCATGCTATATGTTTAAGTGTTATAGCAGCACTGATGAATACTAGTTGATTTATGCTGATATGATGTATTTTATTTACCGTGAAGGACACAGTATTTAATTTACAAGACTTATACACACACTTTACTGATAGCTTAAGTGCTTTCAGACCGAAGCCCTGCAGTGGTCAATTAGGCAAAAAATCAGCATCAGAGGTCAGATTCCTCAACACTATTGTAACAAGATAACGTTATTTCGGATGTCATGTTCTAATGTTGTTGCAAATCAGTGTAATTTTACATTTTCTTAATTTAAAAGAAAAAATGTGACCACACTTTGGTTTTGTGATCTAAAAGTGGAATGATAATATCTTGTAAAGATGTTTATAAGTGATTTTTTTTATACATTGTTTTTGTACTTTTTAACTCTGATATTTACACAGCCAATTAAATGATCTAATAGTATATCCAATTATATGATATTTCTGTGTGTTTTTACAAGTAAATACAAAGAACTTTGTGAATTTCTGGACAATATTAAACTTTCTTTTACTACCATGTTTTCTTATTTTGAACAGTATGGTCGGGGAAGATTTGGACGAATCTGGAGGAGGCGAACATGGGTCTTTGGAATGCTAGGCATAACAGGCATGAGAAGGTGGCCCATTCTGAAGCTAGTCAGAAAACAATCCTGGTGGCACTTGATCCCAGTCATAAGGTGTTATGATTGCCAAGGGACCACTATCATCTCAGATCAATGGAGGGTTTATATGACGGCACTGGCTAATAGTGGATATGTTCACTATTCAGTAAACCACAGCCGGTCATTTGTAAACGCAGAAACAGGTGCCCATACAAAGAACATTGACTGTGAGTGGTCTACCTACAAATCCCAGGTCTGGAGACTGCCTGGCAATCGAACAGAGAACACCTTGAAGAAACAGCTGGCCTCAATAGAGTGGACACATTGGGTGACCAAATCTCACAAGAATGGTGCACTTGGACATATGCTTCACGAGATATGAAAACAGTACAACGTTTAAAATATATGGAAACGATAGTTTCCATTTATTGGGGGAAAAGCTTGCGTGTGTGTGTGTGTGTCTAACTTTAAGGTACATTTTGTGTAATAAATACTGTCTCTTCTTCTGCAGTTGTTATCAATTTTGAATGGTTTGCACATGTTTGATAGCTATATGCATAAAGCCTAAAGAGATCAAACTGTTATTTTCAATATAGAAAAAATGCCACAAAAGTAGTAGATACTGTTCAGGTAATGATTAGTTAATGCTTCGTTCCTCAGTAAGTACTTGGTATGATGTTTGACTTTACAATAATGTACACAAAAGTAGTAGGTACTGATCAGGTACTGAGTAGTTAATGATTCGTTCCTCAGTAAGTACTTGGTATGATGTTTGACTTTACAATAATGTACACAAAAGTAGTAGGTACTGGTCAGGTAATGATTAGTTAATGCTTCGTTCCTCAGTAAGTACTTGGTATGATGTTTGACTTTACAATAATGTACACAAAAGTAGGTACTGATCAGGTACTGAGTAGTTAATGATGCGTTCCTCAGTAAGTACTTGGTATGATGTTTGACTTTACAATAATGTACACAAAGGTAGTAGGTACTGATCAGGTACTGAGTAGTTAATGCTTCGTTCCTCAGTAAGTACTTGGTATGATGTTTGACTTTACAATAATGTACACAAAAGTAGTAGGTACTGATCAGGTAATGATTAGTTACTGCTTCGTTCCTCAGTAAGTACTTGGTATGATGTTTGACTTTACAATAATGTACACAAAAGTAGTAGGTACTGATCAGGTACTGAGTAGTTAATGATGCGTTCCTCAGTAAGTACTTGGTATGATGTTTGACTTTTTTAGGAAGTAAACAATATAACAGATAATGACCAGTCAATGATTAAGTAATGACTTTTTACTTAGTAAGTGATGAACAAGTAAAGGTAAGATGACACAGCAGTACAAGAATATATAAATGGTCCTGCTTTTCATCCTTAGAAAGGCTTCCAAAACCACCAGGAAACAGGTTTTTGACTAAATGAGCTGTTCACTCAACGAGTCAGAGTAATCCAGTACCCACATGAAGAATTTCTCTTTTGTTCCTTAAGTCTGGTTTTTGTGGGCACCAGTAAGTACTGGTTAACTACCCGTTACTTCCTGATTCGCCAGTAAGGCGTTCGCTAGTAACGAAGCAAATAATTAACCAGTAGTTCCCTAATAAGCCTGATCTTTGTGGGTACCAGTAAGTACTGGTTAACTACCCATTACTTCCTGATTCGCCTGTAAGGCGTTCGCTAGTAACGAAGCAAATGATTAACCAGTAATTCCCTAATAAGCCTGGTCTTTGTGGTCACCAGTAAGTACTGGTTAGCTACCCATTACTTCCTTATTCGCCCACAAGGCGTTGCCTAGTAACGAAGCAAATTTTGCGTCCAGTATTGTAAAGTGTTACCGGGATTTTTTCTGAAAGCGTACTGATGCATGTGTAAAATGTTATTCAGTTCCAGATGCTGCAAAATTCTTCTGTTGACTAGTTTTCTAAAGTCTTTGAGAAACAAGGTAAAACTGATTTGGGTTTGTAGTTTGTAGGAAGATTAGGGTCCTATATATTCATTCATTTATTCACTGATTGTTAATATATTACACTTTTTATTACACTTTTTACATTGTACATTTTTACTCATCATGCTTTAATTCACTTTTAAGGTTTATTCTCTTCATAAACATGCTCTGTTAAACATTCACTACGAGAGTAAGATGACCTTTATTCTGTCCTTCCTCAGACCCTTAGTCAGACTGGTTCTTGTGGAGACACAACAAGTGAAGTTGCTTTGACACCAGCCCTGGGAGTTGTGTGTCCACCCAAGGTCTTCAGGAGGGAGGATTCCTTCAACAGAAATGTATAACTATTGTTTTTCCTTCTGCCTCCCAAGACTCTCTCCTGATTTCACGTATGTCAGGATGACCACTCTCATTACGTGCAAGTAATTTTATCCGTGTTCATAATTTTATCAGTGTTCATTTTTTCCTTTAATAAATTTTGCTATACTTCTACTTATTCCAGACTCTTGGTTATTTTTCTACAACAATTTGCTTTATTGGCTGGATTTCACAAGTGACCAAGGAGGACCCAGCAACGGTGTCTGACCGTCTTGATTTTCAGGTTCTGTTTTTGAAAGGGGGACCCTCGTTTGTTTCTCTGGAAGTCACCTCTGAAATCAGTTAACTCAAATTATAGACAGAACGATAAGTCTGGTGAGCTGAAGTGCTTTATCTAACTGGATTTTGATTTAAATCAGTAACAGGAGAGGATTGTGGGCTTGGGATTCGAACCGCGGAGGCAGGCGCAGAGTTGCTGTAGGCCAGGCCTACAGCAGGTGTAAGTCCTCTGCAGAACCACAGAGGTCAGCCAGTAAAGACACTGGCAAAGAGTGGTCGCGTAAACTTATTATCCGAAGTCTGTAGACGTCCACAAGGCATAAGCAGGATCCTCACCTATTTATTAGTAATGATGGGTATTAAAGACTCCAAGCAACAACTCCCACCTCCTGAGGGGCAATATTTAAATTTATGGAAAACAAATAGGGGAAAAACTGTGTGCTATTTTGTACAGAATGGTGTGTATGTTCCCTGCTGAGGGACCTCTGAGTCTGAAGAAACTCAAAAAGGTAAAAAAAAGAAGGAAGCTGAACTGAGATCTAAAAATACCATAAATCTTTCTGACAGGAAAAACACAGAGAAGCGCTGAGTCTGTAGCAGATATGATGTGACCGCAGACAGAGAAAATGGAGGAAAAAAACTACTAAATAGTCCAATGGGTTTGTTTTAAGTAAATTATACAGGTTCAGTCATTTATTAAAATGTATGGTGTTATAGATAAGTCTGCTCTACACACGAGGTGTATACAGAGAACTGACTTTGAGAACAACAGTGTTTGAGAACTTTTTCTTTGTTTCTTACATTTCTCATCCTTCATGAGAAAATATACAAGTTGTAAAATAATCTGATCAGTCTGAGGAAATATTTTGCTCCACTTCACAATGTGTAGTATATGCAGAAGGACACACTTTCTGAAGTTAAGTGACACTCTGCTTGCAATGAAGAATGCTTTTTGCTTACACACACACTCACATCTGAAGATTTATTTTTATCACTATCAAATCTCTGAGAGCAAAAACACTTGCAACTTTTCTCAGACACATACACACACTTTGTAGGATAAATATTAACCCAATCATCCTATTTCTTCTTTTCATCCTAAAGGTGACTCACTGACACATGAATTTATCTCTTCTCCAGATTACCCTGTCTAATGGCTGCTCCAGGATCTGATAAGATGGGTACTTCTCTCATTTCTACATCTTAGAGTTAGTAAATCCTTTTCCTGCCAGAGGTGTAAATGCCAACATATTGATCCTTATGTGCATTTATGTAAATACCGAACAGCAGCTTCCCTGGTCAGGTTTTGTGTGGTGAAATGCAGGCTGCAGGTCTCCTAATTTCATGAGAACTTTAAGTGTGTGCATGATTTGCACTAAAACTGCTCATGTGTCTCCTGATTATTTTTGCTCACAATTGGTTTAAGTTAAGGTTTTGATAATCTTGGTATCTATTATTTTTACAGGTTTTGCTTCCAGCTTTGCTGCCGTGCTGATGCTTCCTGCTTTGCTCTCCTTTCTGCTTGCATTTTCTTCTTTTTTTCTTCTTTTTTCTTATCTTTACCGGCAAGAAATTTAGGAACAAGGACTCCTGGTCACTTATAAATCACTGGAACGAATATATTTTTTGATAAATTTAGCTGATAGCCATCAGAGAACTAGTGGAATGATGTCTCTTAACCCTGCAGTATCAGTGAGCTGCGTTGAGTGTGAGCAACTTTCTTTGAGGATAACACAGCTGGAGAGGAGGATTGAAACACTGCAAGACATTCGTGTGAATGAAGAATTTATCGACTCTGTTGTAGCTTCTGTACAAGCTACTGAGTTGTCAAATGGATTGAGTCAAATCTTCATACGCAAAGGCATGTCGAATGTGGAGCTTCCCGCTACAGACCTGGCTGATACACTTCCCTGGATGTGTTCAAATGACAAAATCACATTGGAATAGCTGAGGAAAATCCCAAACCGGACCATCAGACTGATCTCTCCTTCTGGAACACTGTTGGTTCCAGACCAAAGTCATCAACCCCGGCCAGAACCTGGTCTGATATTGTTCGTCGCAGAGGTAAATCCAGCAGGAAGCTCCAGCACTCACTCCACCACCTGAAGTCTCACTGCATAATAAATATGATGTGTTGAGTCATATTAAAATGAATGACGATGAATGTAATGCAAGGATATATCAAAATTCAAGAAATAGCCTTAAAACTCAGCCCAGGGCTAACCAGAGCAGGAGGAGAGGCCAAAATTCCACAAACAGGAGGACTAGAGAAGCTATCGGCACCTCCACACGAAAACAAATAGACACAATTCTGATTGGGGACTCTATAACACAGCATGTGAGGATGGCAACGACGGAAAATTTAACACTTTTTGATACATCAGTCAGGGAACTGACAGAGATGTTGCCGACCATTCTGTCTTCACATCCAGATGGTATGAAGATTATTGTCCACACAGGGTCTTTTGATATTCTGAGGAGGAAAATTGGCTCTGAGATCCTGAAAAAAGACTTTTCTCTGCTGTTGGAGAGACTGTGTCAATTGGGAGCACACCATGTTTACATTTCAGGACCCATTCCTACAGCGGGTAAAGGAATTGAACTTTTCAGTAGACTTCTTGGCCTGAACACATGGTTGTCAAACGCATGTATCACCCATGGGATAAAGTTCATTGATAACTTCAACATCTTTTGGAACTGTAAGGAGCGATTCAGAGCTGATGGTGTGCATCCAAATCTAACTGAATGCAGATTACTTGGTGCACACTTGCATCATGCTGTTGGGACGGCAAACCCAAACATGAGTGTACAGATAAGAGCGAAGGACACAGCAGAGAAGCGATCAACTCCCAGCTCTCCCCCCTCACCAGACCCTCTTCTCCACATCACCCAAGGTCTTCAAAGGATGTCTCTATCTAGGCCTGAACCCCAGCGACCACCATCTACCAAGAAATACAGGGCTCCCCCTCCTCATCCTCCTCTTAGATCATCTGTCCTGACCGAGCAGGGCACGGGAGGATGTGCAGGAGGTTCCCAGAGCAACAGAATTCACAACAAAGATAACATGCCATGATGCGTTCAGGGTCCTTGCTGTAGTTTTGCAACTACTGACAGCTGTTCTGAGATCAAGCCTGGACCCAGTAGGATTCCTGTGTTAGTAAAATAAGGAATCGAACACGGTCAGTTTGTGGGGTGAATCGATCTAATCTGTTAACTGTACCTTGTATAAGTCAGAATACAACAGAGACCAGTGTAAACTTCATAAAGCTAGCTGTACTTAATGTTAGATCTCTGTCCAACAAGTCACTGTTAGTTAATGACTTCATCATTTCTCACAGTTTAGGTTTTCTTTTTCTGACAGAAAAATGGTTAACAGAAGACACAAATGCTACAGTTCTTAATGAAACAGCACCCCCTCATTTTAGTGTTATGAATAAATGTTACAACGGGAGGAAAGGGGGAGGAGAAGTTGCCTTATTTAAAGATTCATTCCAGTGTAAAGAAATTTCATTTGGTGATTTTACTTCTTTTGAATTTCTTAGTTTTATTTTAAGGGGCATTCCTAAAATCCTATTTCTAATCATCTACAGACGTCCAGGACATTGTGTAAATTTTATTGATGAATTTTCTGAATTATTGTCGGTTATCTCTACTGATTTTAACCATTTCATCATAACTGGGGATTTTAACATTCACATAGATAACATGGCGGATGGTAATGTCAAGGAATTTAGTTCCATATTGGACATGTTTGGTTTGTGGCAACATGTAAAAGAACCGACCCACATTCGAGGTCACATTCTGGACCTGGTTATTTCAAAGGGTGTGGAAATTTCTTCTGTAGCGGTCACTGACTTGGCCATTTCTGACCATTTTTGTATTTTGTTTGATTTACTGATCACTCAGAATGTCCAACCAACCTGCTTCTCCGTTAGGAAGAGGTACATTAATGAAAGAACAAGTGCTAAGTTTGTGGAGGCCATAGCTATGTTACCAACAACCAGTGCAGAGTCAGTTGATGAACTCCTGGATAATTTCAATCTGAAAATCTTGAATGTAATGGATGCTGTTGCATCCAAGAATCAAGAGCAACTTGAGCAAACAGATACCATCTGACTTTTTAAAAACAGTTTTTATCTCAGTAGAAAATGATCTCCTACTGATAGTTAACAGCTCACTGGCATCAGGCATTTTTCCCAAGTCACTATAGCTGCTATTAAGCCACTCCTAAAGAAAAGGACTCTTGACGCTTCTACAATGAACAACTATAGACCTGTCTCTAACCTCGCTTTTATTTCCAAGATTATTGAAAAAGTTGTATTCCACCAGCTTAATGACTTTTTAAATGAAAGTGGAAATCTTAATAAATTTCAGTCCGGCTTCCGACCTCATCACAGCATTGAAACAGTTCTGGTCAAAGTGCTAAATGACATTAGGTTGAATACTGATTCTGGTCAAGTATCAGTCCTGGTTCTGTTGGATCTCAGTGCTGCGTTTGATACTGTGGATCACAGAATCCTGTTGCACAGGCTGGAAAACTGGGTTGGACTTTCTGGAGCGGTTCTTAACTGGTTCAGGTCCTATTTAGAAGGCCGGAGTTATTTTGTTACGATCGGCAGCTATGAATCCGAGCGAGTGGCCATGACTTGTGGAGTCCCCCAGGGGTCAGTCCTTGGACCTCTTCTGTTCAACTTGTATATGCTTCCTCTGGGTAAAATATTACAGAACTATAGCATTAATTATCAAAGTTATGCAGATGATACACAACTTTATGTGTCTCTGTCACCAGATGACTGCAGTCCAATAGACTTAATGTGTCAGTGTCTGGAGCAAATAAACACCTGGATGAAGGAGAATTTCCTACAATTAAGTGAAGACAAAACTGAGATTATTCTGTTTGGTAGCAAAGAGAAGAGGGTCAGCATTGGCAAACACCTGGAGACTCGGGCTCTTAAAATCACCGACCAAGTTCGTAACCTTGGAGTGTTGATAGACTCAGATCTGACTTTCAGCAGCCACATCAAAGCTGTCACTAAGACAGCTTTTTACCAGCTTAGAAACATCAACAGAATTAAAAGTTTAGTCTCCCAGAAAGACCAAGAGAAACTCATCCATGCATTCATCTCCAGTAGGCTTGATTACTGTAATGGTCTTTTAACAGGACTTCCTAAAAAGAGCATTAAACATCTGCAGCTCATCCAAAACGCTGCTGCTAGAGTTTTAATCAGGACTAAGAGCTCTGAACACATCACACCAGATTTGAAATCTTTACTTTGGCTTCCAGTCAGTCACAGAATAGATTTTAAACCCCTTCTGCTTGTTTACAAATCCCAGAATGGTTTAGGCCCAAAATACATCTGTGATATGTTCAGAGAATATAAACCTAGCAGAGCTCTTAGATCCAAAGACTCTGGTCAACTAGTCCAGACCAGAGTCCAGACTAAACATGGAGAAGCAGCATTTAGCTGTTATGCTGCAAACAAATGGAACAAACTGTGTGTGTGTGTGTGTGTGTGTGTGTGTGTGTGTGTGTGTGTGTGTGCGGGTGCATATAGATGTGGGCGTGCCTTCTTTGCAGGTGGAGTGTCTGTCTCTGGCAGCGGGTTTCTCACAGCTGTGGATAATCACCTCATCACTCAAACAGCATTTATGCTCTGGTCAAGGTTCACAAACCTCTGCCGGATCGTCGCTTGCATTTGAGCGGTAAAGGTTTGGTTTTTCCAGCTTTCTGATGGTTCTTTGCTCCTGACCTGTATGAAATAACTTATATATAAATAATTTTCTTGGAGGAAAATAAATCCCTGGCACTTAGAGAAAATGGTGATTAAGAAATGGTAAAAATTAAAGCAAATTAAAGGAACTCCTCTTTTAACTTTCAGCAAATATAACTATATTGAAAATTAGTTTACGTAAAAGAAAGAAAACCTTAATACAACAAATGTATGTTAATATAGATTTTTTTTTTTTTTTTTTTTTTGGTTATCTACAGTCACACAGAAAGTGCACTTTAAAAATTAATACAGGGAGGGACTGGAAGAAAATACAAACTATTTCATAATGATCTGAGATCCATGGATATTTTAAACTGATTCTTTTGTAAAATAAAAATAAAGGATTTGTAAAAGAATAAAAAGGCAAAGCTGCTCCAGCAGAATTTGGCTGATTATGGACACAGTATTAACAGACATACAAACTGGTTTAATGTCCATATCATCTTGGAGTTTAAAGAATTGATTAAGAAAACTCCAGAAGACTTCATGTCTCTCCAAAACGATGCCATATTGGCTGTCAAGGATCTTCGCAGAATGAGTGATGTGACTTTGACGAAGTTCTCTGACTCTGACCTGAATGAACAGACATCTGACGTTTACTTGACTTTTTCCTTCCAGCAGGTTCTTCTCCAGGACGCTGCTCTGCTTCCACACAGGGATGATTGCTGTGTTTCATAATGCTGCTAACTCTGATGCCATTAACCAAAATACACCTTTATTTTCCTGATAAGCAGGTCTGGTGACATGGATCTGTCTGCAAGAGAAGAAATTAATACTTACATTTTTTTTTGTACATTTTGAAAATCAAACATGATATTGACACTCATGACATTTTGGGATAAAGCTTTTACAGGAAAGATAATATCACCATGTACACAGGTGCATGTGCTGTTTAATTAATGTTATTATCGTGCTGGTGGTTGCTTTTACAGAGGCAATGCCAGAACAGTTGACTTCAGGGTTTTGTTGTACAAGAACTTGGTCATGTTACCCTAGTAGTGAACTTTCAAGAGAGCATGTATATGAAGAGAATAAACCTTAAAAGTGAATTAAAGCATGATGAGTAAAAATGTACAATGTAAAAAGTGTAATAAAAAGTGTAATATAGTAACAATGAATGAATAATGAATGAATATATATTGAAAGGAAAGTTGGGATAAAAGAACCCTAAATGAAGTGAATATATGAAGTAATAAGACATAATAAGTAAATTGTGCCAAGAGCAGTATTAAAACAACTTCACCAATGTCAAGTGTCCAGAATGAAAGCGCTGGCCAGAAGTTATGTTTGATGGCCTAAACTGGACAAAGAGAGGACACGATCAGGGTATGTACAGAGTGTCAGGAGCACAGGAATGTTCCTGCAGTAGTACCTCTGCATCCCTAGGAATGGCCCGCAAAACATCTTCACATAGATTATGCGGGTCCCTTCCAAGGAAAAAATGTCTTTTGTACTGATTGATGAACATTCAACGTGAATGGGTGTTTATCCCGTAGCTAGTGCAACTTCAGCCACTACAAAAGAGTGTTTACGTACAAGTTTCAGTAATCATGCCCTACCTGAATTGTTCGTGTATTTGATAATGGTACTTGTTTTGTAAGCACGGAGTTCCAAAATTTGTTGTAAAGAAACGGGATCAGACATGTACCTTCTGCACCTTACCATGCTTCAAGCAACGGGTTGGCAGAGAGGGGGGTGTAGATTTTAAAAAAGATGATGAAAAAATGTTATGAGGGATATTTCAGAAACAAGAGTAGCCAGGGTGTTATTCGGTTACAGGGTGACTCCTCAGGCTACAACGGATCTTTCTCCAGCAGAATTACTTCTGAGGAGGAGGCTACGCACCCTATGTGATGCACCCAGAACTGAGCACAAAGGTCAAAGAACACCAAGGGAGACAAATCAAAGACCATGACAAAAATGCAGAGACGATGGTTCACAGGGGGAGACTCAGTTTGGACTTTGAACTTCCAACCCAAATGGGTTCCAGGAATCATTGAGTTTGAAACAGGACCAGTATCATACAAAGGGATACTAGGGGATGGGAGCGTTGTCAGGAGACACGTCAACCAGATTCGCGCACAGTATCTTCATCTGTGAAAACAGGAGCAAGTCAGACAGATGCAGCGGAATCAGAGTCGATTCCAGCAGTGGGTTTTCAATGTTGTGATCATTATGATTTAATGGCAAATGTTAAAAAAAAGAAAAGAACATGTTTTCATCTTAATGAGAGGGGGATGTAGTAATGTGATGCAGTATAGTTAGCCGCTGGTGGTGCTGTTATGGTAATTCTGTGTATAGTCCAGAGAAGTAGACCAGAAGTTAAGAGTGTGTATGGACAGCATGAGGTAGCAGTGTGTAGCGATAGCCTGTTCAGAAATAAGGTTCTGTTCAGTCCTGAAGTGTGTCAAGTTACCACAATAATGCAGAGCAGTAAATGAAAAGTATATATAGTTACATTTGACATTTTAGTTTCATTTGAGTTACATAAGTTGAAAATATAAAGGAGGAGCTGAATCCTTTCCTTGGTAGTTTGTCACCTGTGGCTTTACAAACACAGCCAGGTGTGGACTATGTTTTTATTTTTTATTAGCTGTGAATCCACAAGTTTTTATTATTATTATATATATATACATATGTCTCTTGTCTGTTAAATTTGTTATCCTGCAAAAAGTTCTTGGGACTGGCACATTGTGACACTTGAGGAATAAACCCTGGATTTTCTTCAAACCAAGACCGTGGGACTGGATAATTAAAACGACAGTAGAGATGTGCAGGCCATGACTCGGAGCTAAATCGTGTCTTCACCGGGCACAGAAACGATAGCATCACTGCAACCCGTTTTTCCAGTCTGGCTATTCCTCTCCCAACGAGATGACAGTCTGAAAAGCAGAAACATTTCATTTGCTCTGCAGGTCTGTGTGGCTCTTATTGACTCCAAGCTGTAAACTAAAGTCTGCATTTCATTTCCTCGTCAACTATGGAAGGATTCCTGTTCTTTAGATAAATGTCCTTTCACTATCCAACTGACTGGTTTAACATTGAGAGAAGTGTTTGATGACTTTTTTTCTCTGAATAAATGTGTCATCTTTGGATTTTCTTTGTCTACTGATGAAGTTTCAGGTAGCCTAATATTGATCAAACAGAAGACGACAGGATGGGCCAATGTGCTGAATGCTGCTGAACAATTCGACATTAAGGGGTTATGCCACAAAGTGATCTTCTACCAGAAATTAATTAGACGGCCACGGACACGCGTGCAGTGCAGTGTCGTGTCGCTCTGTGTCTGTTGTCTGCGGCTGTTCTTCTCGGTATAAAATCGACATAGCTCAGGAATGCAAGTGACAGTATGTCTAAATTAACAAAGTATGCTTTTGTAATACTTATACCTTTGCAGTACTTTTGCATAGTTTTACCAGAATAAACTGTAGCCATCTCATGTTTGTTTATAGGGCCCATGATCAGCTTTTGGTAAGTTAAAACAATTGTCCATTTCCACTTTAAAAGGATAAGGGGGTGGGTGTGAGGTGCTAGTTGGCCAGTAATCTGTACGGTATAACTCTTGAATGAAATCAGACCACTTCAATGTAGAATCTGCATTTGAATGTACTCTAATAAATAAAGTCGTGAACGTTAGTGGAAATTAAACTTTGTAAGTCAACATACAAATCATGCACTTATTGGACTTTACTTACTTTGAATAAACAAACATGGTTTCTGATTACAGCACCTCTTTGTCAGCAGTTGTAAATAATCCGTTAAATCACTTACAAAAGCATACTTTCTTTGTTAATCTAGACATACTGTCACTTGCATTCGCGTGGTATGTCGGTTTTATACCGAGAGAAACAGCTGCAGACAACAGACTCAAAACTGAGAAACACGATGCTAAGACTGCGCGCGCTCTCGCAGCCATTTAATAAATTTTCCGGTAGACAATAACTTTATGACAGATGTGACGTGAAACAAGCTTCCGCCCATCTCCAGCAAGGAACGGAAAGTTGTCCTCTGTCTCTCATCAGTCTTCAGCTCCAATGACCAAAGTTTTCAAGCTTTGATGAAAACCAGGACTCGGCGTGTCGTAAGTTAACGTTCCTGTTGTGAGTTTCTCTGTTAGTATCATAGTGTTGGTCGGACAGGCAGCAAACACAAGCAGAGACCTGCCCGCCCCGACGGGAACGCACACAACTAAACAATACATATATCTGATATTCTTTTTGGGGGTATTGAAGGCAAGTCGGTTGCTTGGTGGAGGAACCCTAAAGAATATTTAGGGTTCCTCCACTGAGTAAACCATCTTTATTCACTTAAGCAAAATATTTGAATTGTTGAACTATTTTCTGTCTGATTGTTGAAATCGGTGAACTCACTTACTGACAGTATTTCTTAACTTTGATGTGCGTTTGAATGAGGTTTGTTTGCAGGTCTGTAATTATTAATCCAATGTTCAGTTTATTCATGCAAACGAAGGAGAGGATGCAGAGGGAAAAAGGAAAAAATGGTAAAAAACAGGAAGTCCGACGTCCACGTTTAGAACCAGCGTTTCGCTCTTCGAAGGGAAATTAGTCCGCGATGAAGTCTGACGTATCACTGTTTGCATGCAAAACGTTTTCCTTTGTGTATTAAAAAAATAAAAATAATAAATAAATAAATAAATAACTAAATAACACAACAGTGGAGTGACAGACAAACACGACGCATTGCGCATATCGAGCCTCTAGGGGACAGTGAAACTTTGCTGTTTCGTCGCTATAGGAGAGCTGTCCTTCAGGATATTTAGGGTGACTCCACTGAGTAAACAGTCTTTATTCACTCAAGAAGAGTATTTCAATTGCTGAACTATTTTCTGTCTGAATGTTTAACTCAATGAATTCACTGACAGTATAAACCAGAAACAGGCTTAGCACTATGGAGGACCGAATCTGCCAAAATTAAAAATATAAACAGAGATGTAAAAATGGCTCAATAAATAAATAGATGTCCCAGTAAACTATGCAAAAAAAGTTTTCCCACTAAGAAATCTACAAAACACAAATTTATCTTTCTTTTAGCAATTTAAACTTTTAATTTAACTTTTCTAAAATTCCTATTTATTTACTTTTCAATGTCATTTTCAGTTTAATTTATTTTGTTTATATATATATATATATATATATATATATATATATATATATATATATATATATATATATATACTTCATTGCCTGTATTTTTTTCTGTTTTATTTTCCTTATATTTTCTTTCTTCTTTTTCTTTACCGCTTCTTTCAATTAAGGGACGCGGGGCAGATGGAGCCTGTCCCAGCAATTAACAGGCAAGAGGCAGGTCACCAGTTCATTGCAGGGACAAAACAGAGACAATCACTCACACTCACTCCTAGGGAGATTTAGAGTGACTGTTATTTCTCTTCGTTGTTTGGTCCAGGTTTATTGTGGTGGTGGTTTTTGTTTACGTTTGGAATGGCACAGGTGACCTATATTCCCCTCCACTATTGGTGGCGGTGTGGAGGAGAAGTGCATATAGGCATGGAGGTGACAGTGCACGGGGTGCTTGGGTAACGGGAGGTCGCACGGTTTTTACCGCTTCTAAACGCCTTAATGTCTAGACGCTTCTTGCCGTTTTTCCACCGCCACTCGCTATACCTCCATCCTTTTCATAACCTCAGGGCCATCTATTCATCCTGTAGCCATACCTCCATCCTGGACTTCAAGCCATTATTTTAATTCTTTCAATAAATGGGAACACACCTGAACTTACCTTTCAGTCTGGACATTGGTTTAATGAAGTGCGTTATTACCAGGATCCAGGGGCGCTGCTAGAGATTTTGGGCCCCATGAAAAGAAACTCAGTGGGCCCCCCCTACATCCAATTGGCAATTTTAATGCTATTTTGACCATCAAAATAGCATTAAAATAAATTAAATTAAAAGAAAAACATGACAGGCTAGTTGGTAGAGGAAGCACTAAAAATACAATGAAGTTAATTTAGATTCAACTATTTGCTGCAAGACGGATACTTTATATTTAAAAACCCATCTCTCTTTTTTTAAATACTTAATTATCTCATGATAATTACAAAACAAATTACAAATACAAAACTTAAATACAAAATAACCTTTTCCATGAAAATGAAATGCATTAATCATCTGTGGAGAAACAAATCTAATCTCAGCTAAAACACCATCAAAAACAAAATGACCGCTCGTTTTTTATGATTTATTGTATTGGCGAAATTATCATCATTAAATCGGAAGCCAATGGTAAAATAAATTAGGTAGGCTCATAAACAAAAAATAGCAGGACCTCACATGGTTTATTGTTTTATATGAACTGAATGTAAAACGGTCACAAGCAAACCACTGTGGAGATTTACAGCCAAACAACGGCTGGAAGCATCTTTAAAATTAAATAATCATATTTTAAAAGGTAGAACTTTGTGTAAGATATCAAGGAGAGGTAAAGGTGCACTATTGCTGAGTCAAGCTCTTGCAATCTCATTGCTCAGCCTTTTTAACCAAGAGCCCAACGTGGAGCTTTCTCCCTGGAAAACCACTTATCAAGTCCTGAAGTCCAGCTTTCTATTCTATCAGCTGTTCTATCATATAGTATCTCCAATCATGTAATGTCATGTGTAATAAAATCACAATCATTATTTCTGGTGGCCTCCCACTATTTGTTTTACTTAAAGGTGCTTTCAGTGATTTCACCAACAATGTGAAGGGAAACTGATCTGACTACCAATCCTCCACGTCATCGTCTCCTCACGTAGCAACATGAAGTCTAATTTATCTCCAGATCTGTAGACGCACAGGTGAAGCATTAGTGGGGAAACATATATGATGGTATATGGTTGTTGCTAGTTAATCTTCTGATATCTAGAAAATGTAAATATTTCTCTGATTGGACTGAAAGCAGTCACCCAGTCTGCTGCACTACAAATGTCTCTGTTCCTATACTGCAAAGCAGGAGGATGAGTCCAAACTACTGACCTGACCTAGAAAACCTAGAAAATAAATGCAAACTATTTTTATTTAATATTAATAATTCCAAACTTTTTTTCTATTATATAATGTTTTTTCTCCACAATAATCAATTAATTCAACACTTAGCTGCTCACCTCGTTCCTCAGGGGCCACCTGGACATGTTCAGGTGGGCGGGGAGGGGAGGGGGGGTCTGGCAGCATCTGCTTCGGCTGCTCTCGTGTCTGTTCAGACATGCGTGATGTTTTAGCAGAGCAGCTTGCTAATCGTTTGCCTGCCTTGCTTATTTGATTAAAACAACAGTGAAATGAATAAAATCCAGAGTTTTATTCAGAAATATGAGCTAATATGGAGCAAAGTTAGCTAGCTTATATGAACAAAGTTTAGAAGAGACAACAAGCTGATGTTCCACAACTTTCCATCAGACGAGCTAACCGACCACCTCGCCTCTGGAAGAAGTGGGTGACGTACTGTCCACCCCTCTGTTCTCTCTCCAGCCTCAGATTTTTTTTCTTTTCGTTTTAAGCTTCCTGACTTTTGAGGCATGCTGCCGTCTAAGCTTCCACTCGCTGTCTGTCTGTCTGTTGCTGCTTCGCAGCTGAAGGAGCAGGTGGACTGAACCATTTAAGTGAAATATAGAGGGGGGTTCAATGTTCAGAAATGTTTCCAAAACATAAAAACTTAGTGATACCGTTGCATTGTGACTCAATTGTTTGTATGATTGTAGGTTTATCATTAAGTATCAGATAATTTGGTCAGTATTACAGTTGCATTGAGGGCCCTTCTGGGCCCCCTGTCACTCATGGGCCCCATGAATCCTTCCCCTTTACCCCCCCCTTTTCGGCGCCCCAGCCAGGATCCCCCGCACCCAGAGCGACTAAAGAGGATAGGACCAGATAGTCGCTACAGTGATCAATTAACCTAACATGCATTTCTTTGGACAGTGGGAGGAAGCCAGAGTACCTGGAGAGAATCCATGCATACACGGGGAGAACATACAAACTCCACACACAGAAAGGCCACTGTTCAAACTTCTCCCCAGCCAAGGCTCTAGTGACCTTCTTGCTGTGAGGCTGCAGTGCTAACCACCATTACGCAGTGCTAACAAAATTTATGTCTTCATGATTTCCCTAGGAGAGAGTGTGGGTGTGTGAATGGTTGTTTGTCTGTCTGTGTTGGCCCTGCGACAGACTGGTGACCTGTCCAGGGTGTACCCTGCCTCTCACCTGCTAAAATGCTGGGATAGGCTCCAGCTCACCCGCGACCCGTAATGGAATAAGCGGTCAAGATAATGGATGGATGGATGGATGATTTCAAATCTTGTATTTTCTTCCTATATTTAATTTTTCCAATTATATTTATTTTGTTTCCTTTTTACATTTCTGTATGCATTTCTGCCTCATTATGCAAATGAGGGGGCGGTCTTTCAGTCTTGGGGCAGATCTTCACCTATTGGTCAGTCAACACTGAGAATGTCACAAGCTGTTAGTGCAGGTAGAGCTGTGCAGCCTATCCTGTTTGTCTAGCTCTGCCAAGTGCAGCTTCGGGAGGGAAATGAAAGTTTTAAGTCGGTACACCTCCAGCAGAAAAGGCTGACTTTCAACAGGACACTGTGCAGGATCTTTGGCACGTTGTTCTTTTAGCTTAAAAAAAACAAACAAAAAAAAAAACAACACAATGCTGTTTTGTGTGAATCAGTAACTGAGAGGCTGTTCCAGCTGCAGACGTGCACAACTAACAGGCTGAAGGTTCTAGTAAAGTTGGCTGTGATGTTTGGAGAACATCGCCTGGATCATTGAAATGAAAAGTTTACTAAGTGTTCCGTAAATGTCCACTAAAGGTCTCAACTAAAATTCAAAGGACCTTCCTTGAACCACTGTTTCCATTCCCTAACTGTTCGAACCTCTGTCTTTAACTTTGAGAAACACATTAGGTAATTACAAAGTCAGCCTACTGTCACCTTAAGAATATTTTAGGGGTAAATGATATGATGTGTCAGCAGGACCTGGAAAAACTAGTCCATGCTTTCATCTCTAGTCAGCTTGATTATTGTAACAGTGTTTTTACCAGTTCTACCTAAAAATCAATTAGACACCTGCAGAAATCTGCTGCTCGAGTCCTCACTAAGACCAAGAGAGTGGACCACATCAGTCCAGCTGTGAGGTTTTTACACTGGCTGCCTGTTTGTCAGAGAATAGACTTGAAAGTTCTGCTGCTGGTTTATAAAGCTCTGAATGGTTTAGGACCAAAATACATCAGTGAACTCTTGACCGACTATGAACCTACCAGAACCCTCAGGTCATCTGGATCCAGTTTCTTATCAGTTCCCAGAGTCAGAACCAGACATGGAGAAACTGCATTCAGCTTCTATGTTCCACATGTCTGGAACAAACTCCCAGAAAGCCTCAGATCAGCTGAAACACTCAGTTTATTTAAATCCAGGTTAAAGACCCACCTGTTCTCTGCTGCATTTCACTAGTTTTTATTTAGAAGTCCAAATCTACATATTCAGTTGTGACCATCTTGCCTCTTTGATGGAGGTGCCCAGTAGCTGTTCTTTTTTTTTTAACCAGTATCTCAAGTCTGTTTTTTGCAATGATGATGAGGGGATTCAGGTCTACACAGAAAAGCAGCAGGGACAGATCATCTCCTTGGTAGATGCTGCACTTATGGTAACTTGTGTGGTTTCAGAATGGGCCTTTAATTATTGTGATTCATGTTTTTCTATGTTTATTTTAATGATTGTCAGCTTTGTTTTCTTACAGAAGCTTTAAGGCGTTTTCTGTAAAGTTTCTTTACAGGTGCAGCAGCTGGTTGTCTGGTTTCTCTGTTTCAGTTTTACAGTTGCTGCTGTTGGTTTCTATACGTTGTATAATTGTCTCTTTATTCTTCTCTTTGCTCTCATTTTCTTTCCTCACACTCCCTCTTTCTTTGTTTCCTCATGTCAGGTCCAGCATACACATGTAACTTAAAACAGTCCAAATAAAGCACAATTCTCAAGCATCAAGGGGGGACTATAAATTCACAAGTCATCATATCCATTAAGTTCCCCTTGCAAAGCAAATTTGTTTGGCGTATGACAGCAACCAGACCAGCGTTCTACTGCTACAATGCTGGACAGACCAATTTGTCATCCAGTCTTACTGAGTACTCGATGAAGACTCTAAGAATCATATTGATGATGTAAAGTTACAAGTATGCCATTCTCCACGTGTGCTTCATATCGCTATTCTCGCCTCTTGTTTAAAGGTTCGGTCAATCACTATCTTGTGTTTAACTCCTTTAGTTTTGCTTCTAATATCTTTCTGAGCCCTGTTAATGTATTAATGTGCAGAATGAATGATTTTTCTCAAAAGCCCTGAGTATTGACAGAAGGACAAGGTTGGATAACTTTGCTTGAAATTTAAAGCTTGAAATGATTGGTTGTTTCTAGAAAAATAACAAAAATATACCTTAAAGTACATTTAAAATGCATATATATTTTTATCCAGTCAGGTTCTCAATATTATATTTGAATGATTAAATGCTTCATTGACAATATTTTGTCATGTACGAATGTTTTCCGTTTGCTGACATCCTGCTGACAGCTTTAAAGCATCAGGGTGTTTTTTTAACCAGAGTAGATTAATACATTGTGAAACCACTTGAATGGCGGCCGACTAAACAGAAAACAAATTATGCACCTTGTTTTGCAGAGCCTTGTTTTGCAGAGCTGAGTCAAGGCGAAAACCATGAGAACGCCTAAAGAGGTCCTGCTGCACACTCTAGAGACCCTGGGAAGTGACGACTTTAAGAAATTCAAATGGTTCATGTCCCAGAACGGGGTTCTTGAAGGCTTCCCGGCAATCCCATGGAGTCGACTGGAAAATGCAGACAGGATAAACACAGTGGATCAGATGGTCCTGATCTACTGTATAAACACTGTTAACGTCACAAAAATGCTTTTGGTGAAAATAGACAGGAATGACCTGGTGGAGAGCTTCCCACAAAACATCTCAGAACCTTCAGGTAAGTCAGGAAAAGATTCAGTAAGATTCTGTCTTGTTTCATGTTCGATAAGGTGTTTCAAGTTTATTTTACCTTTGTGTGTAGATAGTAACTGGACATGATGACAAATTAAAAAAGCAGCAGGAAACATGCAAGATTATTTTGTGAATGGAGAACTGATGGGGTTTACCACACTGCAAAACGTAGACTGCTTTATGGTAACAGCACATTGTTCTACGGGTTTGCAATTACTCATCGGATGAGAATCCTTATACAGAACCAGACAAAGAATAGTTGGTTTTATCCACCAAAAGTAATGTAACATCGTATAAAGCAGGGGTCGGCAACCTTTACCACTCAAAGAGCCATTTAGACCCGTTTCCTAAAGTAAAAACTGGGAGCCACAAATTCCTTTTGACATGTAAAATTAAATAACACTGCATATAACGTTTTTTTTTCCTTTGCTTTTATGTATATATTAACAACATTGGGTTGTATTTATTAAATCAATGTACGACAGCAGAAAACGACATCACGTTTCTGCATGCAACAAAAACATTTTAAATAATAAAAGACATTGGGTTGAAGGTTACTTTCAAAGAAAATGCCCAATATCTATTTAAGTCATTCTTGTAGTTATTTATGAAAAAACGCCTGCAGCAAACCAAAAATGCCGTCTTTTCTCTGTGTGCCATCTAGCGTGTGCAGCCAGCGGTCTACCCGAAAAATAAAAGACCTATTTCATTCAGCGTCCAGCGTCTGTACATCAGAGCTGTATCACCTTCATCTTTACTCAGGACTGTAAGCTATCAACTGTGAGGCGTGCGCAATGTTTGCTTTTAATAAAGTTCATGTTGAAGAACACCTGCTGCATATGTGAATCCAAAGATCGACAGGAATCCAAGTACATGGCATACTTTTTCATGTTCACATGAACGTCAGGGAAAGCAATCCAAGTTTCAAACACAAGTTTGTCCGGTTTGGGGAGGTTTTCAATAACACGCCATTGGTGAATCTGAGCAAAAACGGCCAAGTTCCAACTCAAGATTAGGTTGACTCACATCTGCCAATGCAGTTGTATTTAGGATGGACTGAGGCTTAGGGGAGTAACAGGGAAGGATAATGTAGTTTTTTCCCTCTGAACTCACAGAATCGTTAATGATGTTTGTGGTGATTGCAGAATGTAAAAACTCTGAATTTATCATGTGAGCTTTTTTAAACTCTCCCAAACTGGGGAAGTGAGACAGAGTACCTTTCTGTAAATCTCTGGCAATCAGGTCAACTTGTGTGAATGCGAAAAAAAACCTCCTCCAACGTGTGCAGGGCTGTGCGTCCTTTCCCCTGAAGAGCTGTGTTCAGCATGTTCAGGTGCGCTGTCATGTCATGAAGTGTAGCTTTTCCAGCCACTCTGGCTGTTCCAACTCCGGAAGTTTGAGCACTTTGCTGCTCAGGAAAGTTTTCACTTCTTTCAGACACACGGCAAGCTTGAAAAATGCATTTTAATTGAATACACATTTTATTATTTTCAAAAACCTCTCATGTGTGTCATTTTTTTTATTTATTCAGGGATCTTGAACGAGTGTCAGTGTGACTTCAAGTCTCAGTTGAAGAAGAAGTTCCAGAGAGTGTTTGAAGGGATTGCTAAAACAGGAAACCAAATCCTCCTGAATCAGATCTACACAGAGCTCTACATCACGGAAGGAAGAACTGCAGAGGTCAATGATGAACATGAGGTCAGACAGATTGAAACAGCATCCAGGAAACCACACAGGCCAGAAACATCCATCAGACAAGAAGACATCTTTAAACTCCCACTTGGAAGAGATGAACCAATCAGAACAGTGATGACAATGGGAGTGGCTGGCATCGGGAAAACGGTTTTAACACAGAAGTTCACTCTGGACTGGGCTGAAGACAAAGCCAACCAGGACATCAAGTTTACATTTCCATTTACTTTCAGAGAGCTGAATGTGCTGAAAGAGAAAAAGTTTAGCTTAGTGGAACTTATTTATCACTTCTTTAAGGTAATGAAGGAGGCAGGAATCTGCAGGTTGGAGAAATTCCAGGTTGTCTTCATCTTGGACGGTCTGGATGAGTGTCGACTTCCTCTAGACTTCCACAACAACGAGACCCTGATTGATGTTATGGAGTCCACCTCAGTGGATGTGCTGCTGACCAACCTCATCAGCGGAAATCTGCTTCCCTCTGCTCGCCTCTGGATAACCACACGACCTGCAGCAGCCAGTCAGATCCCTCCAGACTGTGTTGACATAACGACAGAGGTCAGAGGGTTCACTGACCCACAGAAGGAGGAGTACTTCAGGAAGAGGTTCAGAGAGGAAGAGCAAGCCAAGAGGATCATCTCTCACATCAAGTCATCTCGAAGCCTCCACATCATGTGCCACATCCCAGTCTTCTGCTGGATCACTGCTAAAGTCCTGCAGGATGAGATGAAAATCACAGGAGAGCTGCCCAAGACCCTGACTGAGATGTACATCCACTTCCTGGTGATTCAGACCAAAGTGAAAGAGGTCAAATATGTTGGAGGACCTGCTAAACATCCAGACATCAAGAAGGTGGTTGAGTCTCTGGGAAAACTGGCCTTTGAGCAGCTGCAGAAAGGAAACCTGATCTTCTATGAATCAGACCTGAGAGAGTGTGACATTGATATTAAAGATGCCTCATGGTTCTCTGGAGTTTTCACAGAGATCTTCAGAGAGGAGAGAGAAATGTACGACAACACAGTTTACTCCTTTGTCCATCTGAGTGTTCAGGAGTTTCTGGCTGCAGTCTACATGACCCACTGTCACACCAACAGAAACATTGGTGTGATGCAGGACTTTCTGGGGGATGTGAAATGGGAACATGATATTTCATCGCTGGATGCGTTTCTGAAGAAGGTCTTGAAAAAATCGCTGGACAGTAAAAGTGGTCACCTGGATCTGTTAGTTCGCTTCCTTCATGGCCTCTCTGTGAAGTCCAACCGGGATCGCCTAGTAGACTTGCTGGGTCGGTCAGAGATCAGTCCAGAAACCATCCAGAGAGTCATTGGCAACCTGAAGGATATAGATGCTTGGTATTATCCTGACAGAATCATGAACATCTTCCAATGTCTGATGGAGATGAACGACTCCTCAGCACATCAGGAGATTAAAAAGTTCCTGCATTCAAAGGACAGATCAGTTGACAAACTGTCTGCGACTGAATGTTCAGCTCTGGCCTACATGCTGCAGATGTCGGAGGAGGTTCTGGATGAGTTGGACCTGCAAAAGTCCCAACTGCCTATGTCTGAAATAGGCAGGCTGTTACCAGCTGTAAGAAACTGCAGACGGTTTCGGTGAGTGCATATGTAATTCAGTTATTAGTCCTTGGCGATAAGTAAGATAAGATAATCCTTTATTTGTCCCACAGTGGGGAAATTTCGGTGTTACAGCAGCAAAGGTGATCATGCAAAACCAGTGTAAAAAACAGCATTAGAGATAAGAACAAAAAATATATATACAGAACAAAAACTATATAAAAAAAAGTCTATATAAAAAATCTATATAGGAGCCTTTATAAAAAAAAAAGCATATATACAAAATGAATTTACAGTATTGCACAAGTAATGACATTGCACGTCTATATGTACGTTATTAGTTTTCTTTGTGGCTGGGGGCAGTGCAGATTGTAGAGTCTGACAGCAGCAGGAAGGAAGGATCTGCGGTATCACTCCTTCACACTGTGGGTGTCACTGAAGGAGCTGCTCAGTGTTGTTAAAAAGTCCTGCATGGGGTGGGACGCTTTCTACCATCAGAGATGAAAGCTTAGCCATCATTCTCCTCTCCGTCACCACCTCCACCGGATTGAGGGGGCATCCCAGGACAGAGCTGTCCTTCTTAACCAGTTTGTTCAGTCTCTTCCTGTCAGGAGTCAAGATGCTGCTGCCCCAGAAAACCATAATAGATGGCTGATGCCACCACAGATTCAAAATAGGATCTCAGCAGTGTCCCCTGCACTCCAAAAGACCTGAGTCTCCTTAGGAGATACAGCCTACTCTGTCCTTTCTTGTACAGGGCGTTAGTGTTGTCTGTCCAGGTTGTTGTTCAGATGAACACCCAGTTACTTGTCACCCTCTCAATGTCCATTTCATAGATGGTCACCGGTGCCAGAGGAGAGTGTTTACACCTGCTTGGTTTGTGTCCTTGTCACTGCAGAAGGACTTGTCTTGTATCTTCAAGACTAAAATTTTAAAGAACTAAATACTTCTGATTGGTTCTCCCAAAGCAAACATGCCTCCAGTGAATATTCAGAAAAAACTCTTCTTCTCAGAGTTGGATTGTTGATGGCTGATTTAAAAAAAAAAAAAAAAAACTACTGTTACAGTACTAGCAGAGGTGTATTCACATTCATTACTCAGGTAGAATCATAGATGCTAGGGGTTAAAAAGACTTCTATAGAGGTTGAACTATCAACTCAATTTGTTACCCAAATAAAAGTGTAAAAATTCTAGTTTCAAAACTACTTAAAATATAAAAGTAAAAGTAATGAAAAAATGCAATTAAGGACAAAAGTTTAGGCTATGCTACAGGGGCCTCTTGTACCACACCTTTCCCTCCCAAAAAGCATTATTCTAAAGGACATAGTGGCAATAATTTTATGCTTAAAATGTTATTGTTGAAAAATTTGGGAGGCTTTAGACGAGTATTTATCCAGGCCCTCAGGACCCACTACCCTGCATCTCTTAGATGTGTTCCTACTCCAACACACCTGATTCAGCTTAATGAACTTCCTTAAAAAGTTCTTTGCAAGCTTATTGACAAGCCATTTAATTAATTCAGGTGTGTTAAAGTAGGGTTACTTCTAAAACAAGCAGGACCTGGATTGAGAAACACTGCTATAGGCTACCAGTTCTTGTGTCTTTGCCATGGATGTCTTTATACTAAGCCACATATGTCTGCTGTCCTGGTTGGACTTTGACGTGATTTGTGTTGTACGCAGTTGCGATGGATCACGTACAAACCAATAGAGAGAGTAATAGAGTGTCGGAATGGTACATGTTTATACTTCTCATCCAACCACAATCAAATGTATATTGTATCAAATATGTATATTTATTGTTATTTTTGAATGATGATGAGCTGGAATAAAATAGAACTAACAAAGCTGTTCTCAAAATGTAATGAGTAGAAAATACAGACAACTATGCAACAATCTAAGGAGTAGACATAAAAAATTTAGCTGAAAAATAATTATTCCATCATGTATGAAAAATTTCTACTTAAATAAGATAAAGTACTTTTTTACTTGACACCTTTGGTACTAAGTTATGTCATTTGGGAACTGTAACCTTCATCATTGTTTGTTTGGGATGATCAATGCTCAGCTCAACGTATGGCAAGCAACCCTGCCATTTGTTAACTTTTTCTGCCTGTAAGTATAGAGACACTTCACATGGTGGTGTGGTGGTTGGCACTGTTGATTCACAGCAAGACGGTTCTTGGTCTGAACCTTGGCCAAGTCTTTTCCATGTGAAGTTTGCATGTACTACCCATGTGTTCTCTCTAGCTACTCCAGCTACCTCCCTCAGTCCAAAAACATTATTACATAAATGCTAAATTGTCCTTGGAGTGAATGTGAAAAGAGTGGTTGTTTGCTTCTCAGGGTTGGTGATATATTGGCTGCCTGTCCAGGATTTAGCCTGCCTCTCACCTCGTAGCAGCTGAGTAGAAACTGCTAGAAATCTGGAAAATAAATCACTACCACCGATCTTTCACCGTGGTTGTGAATCCTAACATTATAAGATGCATTTTGGTCTGAGTTGGAATATGAACATCAATGGCGCCCTGTACCGATTTGTAGGTGAGGTGTGTTGATCAGAACTATGATCCCTTAGTTTAATGTACGTAGGGCTGGGCGATATGGCCTAAAAATAAAATCTCAGATTTTACATTACCAAATCCGATTTCCGATTTTAATAGTTTCTTTCTTTTAAAAAGCATATATAAACTTCTTAAAAACATTTATTTATTTGTTATGCTAGCGAAAATAAAATAAATTTCATAACTTTTCTACCATATAAATGACTTATATCCTACATAGAAATTTGCAAATCAACAAATGCATCCGTGGTCTTGTTCCATCTGGATCCTTATCATACAGGATCCACTGCAGAAATAATTCCCCTAATGTAGGTCGTCTCTTAATGATAGTTTGTGGGCTAAAGTTGAATTCTGCATCTCGTAGAGAGCAGCATTTCTCACTGCAGTTATATGAACAGCTAAATCCCAGGCATGAGTGAAGGGTCACTTCCCTGAAAATCTGTCTGACAAGCACCGTTCTGGTGTGGAGGGAGGGCTAAGTCTGCTGCTAACTAACTATGGAAAAAACATCCAGATGTTCATAAAAATAAGTTGTCCGAAATGGAAAATCCGATGTATCGATTTTATCGATTAATGGCCCAGCCCTAGTTTAATGTTCTTTCTTTAAATGTCAAATGATTTACCAACAATGGTGTCTTTTTTTCCTTTGGGCCAGTTAATCCACTAATATGTTTAACTTTCTACTTTAATGTCTGTGGTCAACAAATTCCAACAAATGGTATTTAATGAACATGTGGGTAAATTCTTCTGTCCCAAAATGTTGGTGATACTGGGCTCACTGAGCTTAAATGAACTGAAGTTGTATCCGCAATGGTGGACAGTGAATGTGTTTTTCTACTCCACATGAATTTGTCAAAATGTAGTTAAATTGAATCTGGAATCAAATCACTGATACGAGTAACAAAATGTCAACAAGTGTATGAAATGATAAGCATTGGTTGTTATAGTAATCTGTTTTTTCTTGTGTTATGACAGACATAATTGTTGTGACATACCAGAGAATCACTGTGGTGTCATAGCCTCAGCTCTGAAGTCCGAACCTTCCCATCTGATAGAACTGTTCCTGGGCGGTGTCATGGAGGATTCAGGACTAAAACTGCTGTGTTCTGGACTGGAGCATCCAAATTGTCGACTGGAGACCCTGACGTCAGTTTACTGTCTGTTATCTTCTAATATATGCAAACAAATAAGCCACACAAAGTAGTTACATAAGATGGTTAAGAATTTTCTGAGCATGTCTAGAATCAAAAACACACATGAGAATATTGAAGAAGGCCATTACCAAGTTCACAGGTGCTTCCAATGAATAGGCCAAGTTAGCTCTCTTTTTCTTCTTCTTTACTTGATTAATCCCAGGTGGGAAATTCTTTCTCTGCATTTAACCCAACCTAGTTGCTAGGAGCAGTGGGCTGCCAGATTGCAGCGCCCGGGGAGTAGTTGGGGGTTAATGGCCTTGTTCAGGGACCCACGGTGGTTTACCTTAGCTGCCAGCATGGGGACTTGAACCCAGGTTCTCTAGACTCAAGCCCACCTCTGTAACCACAACACTACCTGCCTCTGGTGCAAAATGATTTTTATAGTTTGTTGCATTATTCTGGTCATAATTAGGATTCAAGCCTCAGCCATCAGGTACTTGCCAGTGACGGTGTCCAAAAATGAACGTAGAAAACTCAAGCTCTGACAGCTATGTGCCATCCAAATTTGAATATTCTGATTTCCATATGCTGAGGTTTGACATTGTCCAGAGATGAGTTTAATTCCTGCAGCATTTAACAATACTGAAAGTGAAGCAGCAGGTAGACTGTAAACAATTTTCCCAAATGTGGCTGCTCCATTGAGCTGATCTTGGTCAGATTAACCTACATGAACAACAATAGACAGTGAACATGTCTGTCTTATCCAGATAGTCTCATTGTAACTTTGTATGTGGGATCAGATTTTACTGATAACAGCAACATGTTAAACAAAAAGAGTCAAACAGCTTCCTACTGAAATAGTTAGAAATAAACATGAAATGGCATCTTAAATAATATAATATGCTATAATTTCTGTGTTTTAACAGCTTCAAAGGCTGTGGGTCCACAGAGGCTCATGGTGAAATTTTGACCTCAGGTCTAAAGTCCAATATGAAAGAAGGGTCCCTTCTTAGGCAAACGAGTATTTTGATCACATCATCCTCTTTATGCATGTTGTTCTACTCCAACCGGTACAGGCTTGAAAGCCTACTACCAATTAAGCATATCAGGTGAGGTGCATCTCTGTAATGAGAAGGGGTGTGGTCTAATGACATCAACACCCTATATCAGGTGTGCATAATTATTAGGCAACTTCCATTCCTTTGGCAAAATGGGTCAGAAGAGAGATTTGACGGACTCTGAAAAGTCAAAAATAGTGAGATGTCTTGCAGAGGGATGCAGCACTCTTAAAATTGCCAAGCTTTTGAGGCGTGATCATCAAACAATCAAGTGTTTCATTCAAAATAGTCAACAGGGTCGCAAGAAGCGTGTTGAAAAAACAAGGCGCAAAATAACTGCCCATGAACTGAGGAAAATCAAGTATGAAGCTGCCAAGATGCCATTGGCCACCAGTTTTGCCATATTTCAGAGCTGCAACATCACTGGAGTGCCAAGAAGCACAAGGTGTGCAATACTCAGGGACATGGCCAAGGTAAGGAAGGCTGAAAAACGACCACCACTGAACAAGACACACAAGATAAAACGTCAAGACTGGGCCAAGAAATATCATAAGACTGATTTTCCTAAGGTTTTATGGACTGATGAAATGAGAGTGAGTCTTGATGGGCCAGATGGATGGGCCCGTGGCTGGATCAGTACAGGGCAGAGAGCTCCACTCCGACTCAGACGCCAGCAGGGTGGAGGTGGGATACTGGTATGAGCTGGTATCATCAAAGATGAGCTTGTGGGACCTTTTCGGGTTGAGGATGGAGTCAAGCTCAACTCCCAGTCCTACTGCCAGTTTCTGGAAGACACCTTGTTCAAGCAGTGGTACAGGAAGAAGTCAGCATCGTTCAAGAAAAACACGATTTACATGCAGGACAATGCTCCATCACACGCATCCAAGTACTCCACTGCATGGCTGGACAGAAAAGGTCTAAAAGAAGAAAAAATAATGACAAGGCCTCCATGTTCACTTGATCTTAACCCCATAGAGAACCTGTGGTCCCTCATCAAATGTGAGATCTACAGGGAGGGAAAACAGTACACCTCTCTGAACAGTGTCTGGGAGGCTGTGGTTGCTGCTGCACGCAATGTTGATCGTGAACAGATCAAGACACTGACAGAATCTATGGATGGCAGGCTTTTGAGTGTCCTCGCAAAGAAAGGTGGTTATATTGGTCACTGATATGTTTTCGTTTTGTTTTTGAATGCCAAAAATGTATATTTGTAAATTTTGAGTTGTTATATTGGTTTCCTTGGTGAAAATAAATAAGTGAAATGGGTATATTTTTGGTTTTTGTTAAGTTGCCTAATAATTATGCACAGTAATAGTCACCTGCACACACAGATATCCTCCTAAGATACTAAAACTAAAAAAGCCCCACTCCAACTTCCAAAAATATTCAGCTTTGATATTTATGAGTCTTTTGTGTTCATTGCGAACATAGTTGTTGTTCTATAATAAAATTAATCCTCAAAAATACAACTTGCCTAATAATTCTGCACACACTGTATATATACATGATATGTATGCGTGTATGTGTGTGTGTCTGTGTATGTGTATGTGTGTATGTGAGAGCGGGGTATTGTTATGAATATAGTTGAAAGTAAATATCACTTTTAATTGATGAATACATTGATTATACCAGTTTCAGATGAGGTGCAGTGAGATGACGCAATCTCAGGTGTCTAAGAAGTCAAAAGTCTTACGGCCTCTCGGCCAGCATGTTAGTGCTATGAATTTTTCTAGTGGGCTTCTTGCAGCACAGCTTAGCATCATACACACACACAAGAGGATGACTGAATGACTGCCATCTCGAAGAGAATGATTCAAAGATTCTCATTACACCAGTTTTAAAATCACTGCATTGGCTTACCATGCGTCTCAGGATTGATTTTAAGGTTGTTTTAGTTGTTTACAAATGTCTTAATGGTCTTGGACCTTTATATTTAGCTGACTTACTTTCAAATTATGAGCCCTTGCGGACCCTGCGGTCCTCTGGTACCGGCCTCTTAGTTGTTCCAAGAGTAGGGACCAATCCATGTGGCAAAACCTTGTTCCATTATTACTGCCCTCATCTGTGCAACAACCTGTCAGAGAACTTCAGGGCTGCAGACTGTTAATGTTTTTAAGTTCCACCTATTTAGCTTAGATTTTAACTGAGTTTGATTTGATCTTAATTTATTCATACAATTTATTTTATTTTCATTTTACTAAACTTTATTCCTTTCTTTTAGTACATTATTTTATGAAATGCCTTGTGTATTTTTATTATTGTTGCTCTTAGCTGTTCTTATTTTTCTTAAGGTTATTTAATCTTTTTTTTAACTCCAATGTTTTTCCTCATGGGGATCCTCCTCGCTGGTGGTTTTGCCTGCTCAGTCTGGGGGCTGTGGTGATCGCCCTTTTTTTGGTTGGATGGGGCTCTGCACTGCACCCTTAGGCTGTGCTGTAGGCCCTGGCCGTCCCTGATCTGGATGGTTGCTGAGGCGGCGGCCTCTGTGGACATGGGTGGACTGACTCCTGGTGTGGATGGATCCCCATGATATTGTTTCCTCACAGCAGCATCAAGCCAAATGTTTATAACTTTTAGTATTTTATACCAACATTCAGTTTAGAGACAGAAATTAAGGAGGAATGTTTGTGCAGATTTTTTTAATTGCTATGTTATTTATTTTATTATGTAAAGGCTTGTTTTATTTTTAATGTGCATGAATTGTTTTTTTTTTTATCATGTAAAGCAATTTGTGTTGCCTTCGGCATGAAAAGCGCTTTATAAATAAAGTTTGATTTGATCATTGTAAAAGAGAGGGCTCTTCGTCTTGGGGATTTTTACCAGAAAAGAGTCTCTGAACAGAGATTTTCACTACTTCGTACACACAATAAAGCTCAGTATAGAGTGTTATGCTAAAATTAGGACTTATCTTTCAGGCTTTTCCAAAATATTACACTACATGAGCTTTCAAGCCCCTGCAGGAGTAATTTTCTTGTCTGGTTCTTTGAGTTTTGGTGGGCAGTCCTCTTTATTCACATTTGTTTTACCATTATCTTTCCATTTGGTGTTCATGGATTCAGTTGAGCTCTGTGGGATTTTTAAAGTTTCAGAAATTTTTTAAAAGCCAACTTGGATTTATATATCTCCATAACTTTGTCCGTGACCTGTTTGGCGATCTTGGTCTTCATGGTTTCTTTTCTTGGTGGTGCCTCTTGATTAAAGGCGTTTCAGGTTCTGTGGCCTTTCGGAACAAGTGTATACTAAGATCATATAATATTAAAGTTGCACAAAAGTGAATTAAATAACTAATAATGTGACTTATGAAGGTAATTGGAAGCACCAGAGTTAAATAGGGGCTTTGTAGCAAATGAATAAATACAAATTGTTGTTGGCTTTTTGCTTTGCCAAGTAGGGCTATTCCATGTAGACTAATGCAGATGTTAAACAGGAAGAGTCTGTTTCTCAGTCAAATATACAAATGAAATCATCATAGTGTCAGCTTTTATCATAACATGTGTTGTCATATGTGTGTTAACAGACTCTTTGACTGTGGACTCGTGGAAACTCACTGTGAAGTTGTGGCCTCAGCTCTGAAGTTCAACCTATCCTGTCTGAAAGAACTGGACCTGAGCTATAACACCCTGAAAGATTCAGGAGTGAAGATTCTGTGTGATGGACTGCAGAATCCAAACTGTACACTGGAGACTCTCAGGTCAGATCACTGTCTGTTGTTGTTATTTAAGTATGGGACTTTACTGGTTCTAAGACAGCAAAAAGCCAGTAGTTGTGTCCCAGTTCAGGGTCTGCACACTTCAAAGTCCACTTAGTGTTCGTGAAATGGGACAGTCTACCTAGACGAGAATTTCCTATAACAGTGAGGTAGGACGTTGAATCACTTCAACCTCTGAAATTACTGTTTGCATATCTTAGGACACTTAAGTGAACGTTAACATCAACCGAGTAATAATGTAAAAAAAAAAAGAACAGTCTTAATCTTGTTGTTTTCCAGCCAGCACACACTTCATTAACCCATAAAAATCCACAAAAATCAAATATTGCAGAGTTTATCACCACCATTTATCAAACATGTTTTTAATGTTCTTGGTTTAGTCACATTTCTACTAAAGAGTAGTTAGGAAAAATAAATTACATATTCTTCTGAGCTTGGTTGCTCCTTCACCACCGTCTGGTGCGCAATGAATTCTGGGAGAAAAGAGGCCGACAAGGATGCATCACCAGCAGCCTTCGTTTGAGGCCAAACAAGGTTGGATTCGGTGGCTCCTTTCTAATTGGGACAGTGCTTGGCACACCACGATGACATTCGTAGTTCAGGGTCTGCATTTTGAAAAGTGCAGACACTGAATCGGGACACAGTGTCTGGTTACCAGTGATCACCAAATTCCACTGTGGAATAAAGAAATGGAAAATACTTTTCCAGAATGTATTCAAGTAACCACATGAACAAAAAGAGTGTATTAGATTAACTACAGCAGAAGTATGTTTTTAACTAACAGGGGAGGCGTCAGTGAACCAAGATTGTTGCTTTTATGTTTTATTTTAAACTGTTAAAGACATGATCTGAAACTAAGAGGACAATCGTGTATTTCTCTGATTTTATCCAATATGGCTTTTGGAATTTGTCCACCATATAATATATAATATAATATATATATAAACTGAACTGTGAACATGACGAAGTTCTCAGGTTCCATGATGATGATCCACATTAACAGAAAGTTAAAAACACTGTACTCCCTTCAGAGACCAGCTCTATAATTTGAACAGGTAATGGTAATCATGATAGTTAAAACCTGAACAAATCTAACTGGATTAGAAAAATAATTTAATAGTTTTATTCTTTCGTCAGCTTGGCAAATTGCGACTTGTCAGGCATCAGCTGTTCATCTCTGGTCTCTGCTCTGAAGTACAACCCCTCCCATCTGAGACATCTAAACCTGAACAGCAATGACCTGTACGATTCAGGAGTGAAGCAGCTGTGTGGATCTCTGGAGATTCCACATTGTAGACTTGAGACTCTGAGGTCAGTTCACTTCATCTCTAACTGTAATAAATCTTTTGTGTTCTAACTATTTTATAAATATACCAAATTTCTCTCCATGAAGCTGGAATTTTTTTTATTTTTTTATTTTGTCATAGTTTTCATTTTTAAAGAAAAGACAAATGTTTAGAGTGTTTAGAAATTTAGAAATACATAATTGTAATGTATTTAAATCTTTGGTTTCTTTTTATTTAACTTTGCTTTCACTGTTAATGTCTAATATTTGTCATTGATTATTGATTCTTCAAATACACCCACACGTACACTCGCACACAGATGAAAGCATATTTGTAGATTCAAGTTGTAACAGATGCAGTTGCCATTTGTTAGATCTCCCAGCTCCTACACAAAACAGAATCAGAGCATTGATGCACAAACACTGAAGCCTGGTACACACGCAGTCACAATGTATGTGTTGTCGGCATTCCTCAGAAATCGGCATTGAAATATTAAACATGTTCACTGTTCTAAATTATCGACTGCGACCCGTTTCGGAGCGGATTATCGGGACAAATCGGCTCATAACACACCACAGACCAAATGATGAGTGTACAGGGAAATTTCACGATGATCGGGCGTTTGCCGTCTTAGGGCGAGAAGAGGCAAAATTGGGAAAAATATAGTTCAAATATCCTTATGTGTGTACCAGGCTTGAGGATATAAAGATTAGTAAACATATTATACTACAACTATAACTTAAGTTTTTTTTTGTTGTTGTTCTTTTTTGACAGCTTATAGATTATCTGAAATACCCCTTTATTAAACCACCAGTGCTGCACAGATTTGTTGTTCATATGAAATTTGGACAAAATGTTCTTTATTTGGGCGTACTGAGAACCTGCGTCATCTATGTCGGATTTATTATAAAAAAAAATTAAAATAAAAGAAATCCCAGAAATGCACACTCGCTGTGCTGCAGATTCAAATGAAACTTAACTTACAGTAAATAAGCTTTATATCATAACTTTTACCCATAATGCATTGCATAGACAGTAAGTTACAGTAAAAATAATTCTATTCTGCTCATGTTAGAGAGAAATTCATTGATTAGGATATAAGGTTGAGCTTCACATACAAAACCTGAACACGTTATTTGAATAAAAAAATGATTTTATCTATATATTTTATTTTCTAAGAATGGAACGCTGCCGGTTGACAGAAATCAGCTGTGGTGCTCTGGCCTCGGCTCTGAGATCCGGCCGGTCCTGTCTGAGAGAACTGGACCTGACTTACAACCAACTGAAGGACTCGGATGTGAATCAGCTGTCTGAGCTCAAAGAGAGTCAACACTTCAAACTGGAGATCCTGAGGTCAGTGCAGGGTTGGAGTCAGCCCATAATACTTTCAGCAGTGTTGTATGAAGTTAGTATATTCTGTTTCCTGTAAAGCTTCAGTCTTCTCAGTGGCTGCTTTCCTTAGTGAAGCTGTGGGAGGAAAATGATAATCTGGCTGAAGACCATGCTGCTTTATACTGATGCTGCTTCACTGACTGACAGCTGGCAGCAGAAACACTCCTTTACCTCCTCTGTTCTTTCTTCTCTCCACAGATGGAAGTCTCAGTGATAAACAGGGATATAAAAAACTGCCGTCATTGCCAGTGTCGGAAAATAAAAACAGGTTAAAATGGACAAGTAATACTTGTCGTGAAACGTGACAATGAAACTTTCCTGGTGAAGCCGAAACCCGGAACCACAGAGGAAGAAACAGAACAAATTCTTCCAGCATGAACTAGAACCAGCTGGGTAAAGGTCCTGAAATTATTGCCTAATATTCCAGATTCATGGTACCAACACCCACTTACAGGAGAATTGTACAAAAGGGGAGAGAAAAAGACAAAGAACTTTGTAGGGCAGTCCCAAGAAAAAAACAGGAAGGAGGGGGGTTTAACTTAAAATCAAAATATGTGGTTTTAGTAAATCCTGTCAGGTATATGATCAATTTAACCGATTTTATGTCATTATAACCCAGAGTTAGTTATCCAGGTTACACTGATGCAAAGCAAACAATAAGTTCTGCTCTAAGACAGTGGTTGAACGTTGTTTATTTGAGTTTATTTTTTTCTTTTCAGATTTAACTTAGATTATCATAATCTAATTTGATATGGAATCTTTATTATTCACCGACAGCAAGGCTTTGCACTGTATTGCCATGATATAAATGATCCACAATTAATATAACCAGAGATTGATTATTCCACCTGTTGCACAGACATTCATTTATGGTTCTTTTGCCTCTGAGTTACTGCACATTTATGGTGAAACATAAATAATCCTGCAGAATCTGATTCACACAGTCAGCTTCTTAAAAGAAATTCACGTAATTTCCAAACTGCTGTGCTGTGGAATCAAACAAATGTTAATTTTAAGCAGTAAACAGCTTCTGTGTACAGTGAACTACATCATTTCCAGATGTACAGAATTAGCTTACTGAACCTGACGCTGAGTTGAATGCGCCCCTCTTGCTGGCTGTTACTGCTGATGTATGAACTACGTGGGCTTGACATTGTCAATGAAAGGGGGGCCCTGCAGAAAAAGTTTGTGAACCACTGGCATACATGCAGATTGAATGACAGATGTGAGGCATTAGGCAGGCACATCAGACGACCCTTACCTGCTGGTGTTGTGTGCCATTAGATGACATCCTGCATAAATAAGTTTATGTTCATGATTAAAGTTAAGACGACTGGAGACATTCTGTGCAACACATGACATGTTAATACCAACTCAAAACTCAACATTGTAACTGTTAGAATAAATGCAGATGTACCAAATTAATAATCAAAAGAGAAATGTACCATTTGCCCCATCTGAAAATAAACACTTTCAACAAAAACTGTCTCATTCCGAGCAGCAAGAGGCAGCAGAGCAGCGAGAGACAGCATGCTGTAACGCCAGACCTGGCAGGATCAACATGGCGCGCTACCGAAAACAAACGGCCCTAGCTAACAGAGGAAAAAAAAAAAATATATATATATATATATATATATATATATATAAATATAAATATAAATATATATATTAGTGCTGGGCACGTAGCGCGTTAATCGTGCGTTAACGCAACACTTAATTAACGGCGTTAATTTTTTTAATCGCGTGTTAATTTTTTATTTTCTATTTTTTTTTTTTTTGCTGGCCGCTGGCTTTGATGACAGAAACATGGCGTCCATGTCTCCCTTCCCTGCTGCAGTGGGTGCGTCTGACATGTTCGGGAGAGAGCGGGTTTATTAAAATAAAGAGATGTTTTCTGTCTGGAACAGGAAGAAGAAAAAAAGAACCGACGTTTCTCTTTGTCAAAATACATGCAGATGGACAGAACATTGTAATTTTTGGACGGGAAACTTTTTTTATCATTATTTTTTTTAATAAATGCGGTTTTAATTTATGCAAGACAGCAAAGGTAAGACATGCTTTCTGACTTTTACAAACGTGCAGCATAAATTGGGTCTTATTCTGCCTCTGGTTCGGTGAATCTTTATAGTAGCGAGATGAAAC